>NC_088881.1:31361151-31464663 GCF_032884065.1 Artemia franciscana
CATGCAACATATAAGGTCCATGGGAAAACAATCTGTATTCAGATCTATACCTCATGATTCTAATGATTGCCCTTGAGCTTTGTTGATGGTGATTGCTAATCGACCATTCCCTGTCCCGGTGTCCCGGTCGTCATTTACATCCCCCTGTTTCCCCGGTGTCCCCGTTGTAGTTGTGTCCCTGTGTCCCGGTCGTCATTATATTCCCAGTGTCCGGGTCCCGGTCATCATTTGTATCCCGGTGTCCCGGTCTGTATATACATTCGTTTTTTAGTTTTTGTTTTTCTCCTTTATTTTTTTCCTTTTTTTTTCTTTTTTAGCTTATTAGATTTTTAGATTTTTTAGTTTTTTTTATTAGTTTTTAGTTTTTATTTCTTTTAGTTTTTTTGTCCCGGTCGTCATTTATATCCCCCTGTTTCCCCGGTGTCCCCGTTGTAGTTGTGTCCCTGTGTCCCGGTCGTTATTTATATTCCCTGTGTCCCGGTCGTCCATTGTATCCCGGTGTACCGGGTCTGTTATACATCGTTTTTAGTTTTGGTTTTTCTCCTTTATTTTTTTCCTTTTTTTTTCTTTTTTAGTTTATTTAGATTTTTAGATTTTTTAGTTTTTTTATTAGTTTTTAGTTTTTTTTTCTTTTTTAGTTTTTTTGTAGTTTTTACCTTCTTTTTAGTTTTGTTAATTTTTTTTTTTACTTGTGTCCTGGTCGTCATTTATACTCCCTGTGTCCCCGGTGCTTTGTTGATTGCTAATCGAACATTCCTTTTGTCCTGGTCGCTTTCTCTTTGAGTGTCGTCATTTATTAGTTTTTTCCTTTTTTTTTTAGTTTTTATTGGTTTTTACCTTTATTTTAGCTTATTTTTCAGTTTTTTCCTTTTTTTTAGTTTTTTTTTATTTTTTATTTTTTTTAGTTTTTTACCTTTTTTTAGTTTTTATAGTTTTTTTTAGTTTTTAGCTTTTTTACTTTTTTTATTAGTTTTTAGTTTTTTTTGTAGTTTTGCCTTTTTTTTAGTTTTTTCAGTTTTTTTTTTTAGTTTTTTATTGGTTTTTACCTTTATAGATTTTTTTAGTTTTTTAGCTTTTTTATTTTTTTTATTAGTTTTTAGTTTTTTTTGTAGTTTTTTGCCTTTTTTTAGTTTTTTCAGTTTTGACGTCACCTAATCCAGTTTTTTCAGGTGACGTCACCTGACACATCCATCCATCCATCCATCCTATCCACAGACAGACAACTTATTTTTATATATAGATATTATATATATCTATATATATAAAAATAAGTTGTCTGTCTGTGGATGTGTGGATGGATGTGTCAGGTGACGTCACCTGAAAAAAACTGGATTAGGTGACGTCAAAACTGAAAAAACTAAAAAAAGGCAAAAAACTACAAAAAAAACTAAAAACTAATAAAAAAATAAAAAAGCTAAAAAACTAAAAAAACTATAAAGGTAAAAACCAATAAAAAACTAAAAAAAAAAACTGAAAAAACTAAAAAAAGGCAAAAACTACAAAAAAAAACTAAAAACTAATAAAAAAGTAAAAAAGCTAAAAAACTAAAAAAACTAAAAAAAACTAAAAAAACTAAAAAAAGGTAAAAAACTAAAAAAAATAAAAAATAAAAAAAAACTAAAAAAAAGGAAAAAAACTGAAAATAAGCTAAAATAAAGGTAAAAAACCAATAAAAAACTAAAAAAAAAAAGGAAAAAAACTAATAAATGACGACACTCAAAGAGAAAGCGACCAGGACAAAAAACTAAAAAAAAAGGCAAAAACTACAAAAAAACTAAAAACTAATTAAAAAAAAATAAAAAAGCTAAAAAACTAAAAAAAACTAAAAAAGGTAAAAACTAAAAAACTAAAAACTAAAAAAAACTAAAAAAGGTAAAAACTAAAAGAACTAAAAAAGAAAAAATAAATGACGACACTCAAAGAGAAAGCGACCAGGACAAAAGGAATGTTCGATTAGCAATCAACAAAGCACCGGGACACAGGGAGTATAAATGACGACCAGGACACAAGTAAAAAAAAAAATTAACAAAACTAAAAGAAGGTAAAAACTACAAAAAAACTTAAAAAGAAAAAAAAAAACTAAAAACTAATAAAAAAACTAAAAAATCTAAAATCTAAATAACTAAAAAGAAAAAAAAAGGAAAAAAAATAAAGGAGAAAAACAAAACTAAAAACGAATGTATATACAGACCGGTACACCGGGATACAAATGACGACCGGGACACAGGGAATATAAATAACGACCGGGACACAGGGACACAACTACAACGGGGACACCGGGGGAAACAGGGGGATAAAATGACGACCGGGACAAAAAAACTAAAAAGAAATAAAAACTAAAAACTAATAAAAAAAACTAAAAAATCTAAAAATCTAAATAAGCTAAAAAAGAAAAAAAAAGGAAAAAAATAAAGGAGAAAAACAAAACTAAAAAACGAATGTATATACAGACCGGGACACCGGGATACAAATGATGACCGGGACCCGGGACACAGGGGATATAAATGACGACCGGGACACAGGGACACAACTACAACGGGGACACCGGGGGAAACAGGGGGATAACCTGACAATCTATTTATATGCAAAGACAATGGGACAGCAAAGAATGTTGTATATTCGCAAGTTTTACGTAGTTAAAACCATATATATATACTAGCTGTTGGGGTGGCGCTTCGCGCCACCCCAACACCTAGTTGGTGGGGGCGCTTCGCGCCCCCCCCAAGCCCCCCCGCGCGGCGTAAGTCGTTACGCGCCATAATAGTTACGCGCCATTGTAGTTGTGTCCCTATGTCCCACCTGTGAATATAGATAGATATATATATATGGTTTTAACTACGTAAAACTTGCGAATATACAACATTCTTTGCTGTCCCATTGTCTTTGCATATAAATAGATTGTCAGGTTTACCGACTCTTGAACATGCAACATATAATGGTCCATGGGAAAACAATCTGTATTCAGATCTATACCTCATGATTCTAATGATTGCCCTTGAGCTTTGTTGATGGTGATTGCTAATCGACCATTCCCTGTCCCGGTGTCCCGGTCGTCATTTACATCCCCCTGTTTCCCCCGGTGTCCCCGTTGTAGTTGTGTCCCTGTGTCCCGGTCGTCATTTATATTCCCTGTGTCCCGGGTCCCGGTCGTCATTTGTATCCCGGTGTCCCGGTCTGTATATACATTCGTTTTTTAGTTTTGTTTTTCTCCTTTATTTTTTTCCTTTTTTTTTCTTTTTTAGCTTATTTAGATTTTTAGATTTTTTAGTTTTTTTATTAGTTTTTAGTTTTTTTTTCTTTTTAGTTTTTTTGTCCCGGTCGTCATTTATATCCCCCTGTTTCCCCCGGTGTCCCCGTTGTAGTTGTGTCCCTGTGTCCCGGTCGTCATTTATATTCCCTGTGTCCCGGTCGTCATTTGTATCCCGGTGTACCGGAGTTGTGTCCCTGTGTCCCGGTCGTCATTTATATTCCCTGTGTCCCGGGTCCCGGTCGTCATTTGTATCCCGGTGTCCCGGTCTGTATATACATTCGTTTTTTAGTTTTGTTTTCTCCTTTATTTTTTTCCTTTTTTTTTCTTTTTTAGCTTATTTAGATTTTTAGATTTTTTAGTTTTTTTATTAGTTTTTAGTTTTTTTTTCTTTTTAGTTTTTTTGTCCCGGTCGTCATTTATATCCCCCTGTTTCCCCCGGGTCGTCATTTATACTCCCTGTGTCCCGGTGCTTTGTTGATTGCTAATCGAACATTCCTTTTGTCCTGGTCGCTTTCTCTTTGAGTGTCGTCATTTATTTTTTTCTTTTTTAGTTCTTTTAGTTTTTACCTTTTTTAGTTTTTTTTAGTTTTTAGTTTTTTTTGTTGTTTTTACCTTTTTTTAGTTTTTTTAGTTTTTTTTTAGTTTTTTAGCTTTTTTATTTTTTTTATTAGTTTTTAGTTTTTTTGTAGTTTTTGCCTTTTTTTTAGTTTTTTTAGTTTTTTAGCTTTTTTATTAGTTTTTAGTTTTTTTTGTAGTTTTTGCCTTTTTTTAGTTTTTTTAGTTTTTTAGCTTTTTTATTTTTTTTATTAGTTTTTAGTTTTTTTTGTAGTTTTTGCCTTTTTTTTTCTCTTTGAGTGTCGTCATTTATTAGTTTTTTCCTTTTTTTTTTTAGTTTTTTATTGGTTTTTACCTTTATTTTAGCTTATTTTTCAGTTTTTTCCTTTTTTTTAGTTTTTTTTATTTTTTATTTTTTTTAGTTTTTTACCTTTTTTTAGTTTTTTTAGTTTTTTAGCTTTTTTACTTTTTTTATTAGTTTTTAGTTTTTTTTGTAGTTTTTGCCTTTTTTTAGTTTTTTCAGTTTTTTTTTTAGTTTTTTATTGGTTTTTACCTTTATAGTTTTTTTAGTTTTTTAGCTTTTTTATTTTTTTTATTAGTTTTTAGTTTTTTTTGTAGTTTTTGCCTTTTTTTAGTTTTTTCAGTTTTGACGTCACCTGATCCAGTTTTTTCAGGTGACGTCACCTGACACATCCATCCATCCATCCATCCACAGACAACTTATTTTTATATATATAGATATATATCTATATTCACAGGTGGGACATAGGGACACAACTACAATGGCGCGTAACTATTATGGCGCGTAACGACTTACGCGCGCGGGGGGGCTTGGGGGGGGCGCGAAGCGCCCCCACCAACTAGGTGTTGGGGTGGCGCGAAGCGCCACCCCAACAGCTAGTATATATATATATACTAGTTTTCTATCAGTTTTGATATATATCAAAACTGAAAAAACTAAAAAAAGGTAAAAACTACAAAAAAAACTAAAAACTAATAAAAAAAAATAAAAAAGCTAAAAAACTAAAAAAACTAAAAAAAGGCAAAAACTACAAAAAAAACCAAAAAACTAATAAAAAAGATAAAAAACTAAAAAAACTAAAAAAAGGCAACAACTACAAAAAAAACTAAAAACTAATAAAAAAATAAAAAAACTAAAAAAACTAAAAAAACTAAAAAAACTAAAAAAAGGTAAAAAACTAAAAAAAACTAAAAACTAAAAAAAACTAAAAAAAGGAAAAAAACTGAAAAATAAGCTAAAATAAAGGTAAAAACCAATAAAAAAACTAAAAAAAAAACTGAAAAAAAACGAAAAAAAAGGCAAAAACTACAAAAAAACTAAAAACTAATAAAAAAAGTAAACAAGCTAAAAAACTAAAAAACTAAAAAAACTAAAAAAAGGTAAAAAACTAAAAAAAATAAAAAATAAAAAAAAAACTAAAAAAAGGAAAAAACTGAAAAATAAGCTAAAATAAAGGTAAAAACCAATAAAAAACTAAAAAGAAAAAAAAGGAAAAAACTAAAAAAAAATTTTCATCTAAAAAACTAAAAAAACTAAAAAAGGTAAAAACTAAAAGAACTAAAAAAGAAAAAAATAAATGACGACACTCAAAGAGAAAGCGACCAGGACAAAAGGAATGTTCGATTAGCAATCAACAAAGCACCGGGACACAGGGAGTATAAATGACGACCAGGACATAAGTAAAAAAAAAAACTATCTATATATATAAAAATAAGTTGTCTGTGGATCGTGGATCAGGTGACGTCACCTGAAAAAACTGGATCAGGTGACGTCAAAACTGAAAAAACTAAAAAAAGGCAAAAACTACAAAAAAAACTAAAAACTAATAAAAAAAATAAAAAAGCTAAAAAACTAAAAAAACTAAAAAAAGGCAAAAACTACAAAAAAAAACTAAAAACTAATAAAAAAGCTAAAAAACTAAAAAAACTAAAAAAAGGCAAAAACTACAAAAAAAACTAAAAACTAATAAAAAAAATAAAAAAGCTAAAAAACTAAAAAAACTAAAAAAACTAAAAAAAGGTAAAAAACTAAAAAAACTAAAAACTAAAAAAAAACTAAAAAAAAGGAAAAAAACTGAAAAATAAGCTAAAATAAAGGTAAAAACCAATAAAAAACTAAAAAAAAAACTGAAAAAAAACTAAAAAAAGGCAAAAACTACAAAAAAAACTAAAAACTAATAAAAAAAGTAAAAAAGCTAAAAAACTAAAAAAACTAAAAAAAGGTAAAAAACAAAAAAAAATAAAAAATAAAAAAAACTAAAAAAAAGGAAAAAACTGAAAAATAAGCTAAAATAAAGGTAAAAACCAATAAAAAACTAAAAAGAAAAAAAGGAAAAAACTAAAAAAAAATTTCATCTAAAAAACTAAAAAAAACTAAAAAAGGTAAAAACTAAAAGAACTAAAAAAGAAAAAAATAAATGACGACACTCAAAGAGTAAGCGACCAGGACAAAAGAAATGTTCGATTAGCAATCAACAAAGCACCGGGACACAGGGAGTATAAATGACGACCAGGACATAAGTAAAAAAAAAAACTAACAAAACTAAAAAGAAGGTAAAAACTACAAAAAAAATAAAAAGAAACAAAAACTAAAAACTAATAAAAAAACTAAAAAATCTAAAAATCTAAATAAACTAAAAAAGAAAAAAAAAGGAAAAAAATAAAGGAGAAAAACAAAACTAAAAAACGAATGTATATACAGACCGGTACACCGGGATACAAATGACGACCGGGACACAGGGAATATAAATGACGACCGGGACACAGGGACACAACTACAACGGGGACACCGGGGGAAACAGGGATATAAATGACGACCGGGACAAAAAAACTAAAAAGAAAAAAAAAACTAAAAACTAATAAAAAAAACTAAAAAATCTAAAAATCTAAATAAGCTAAAAAAGAAAAAAAAGGAAAAAAATAAAGGAGAAAAACAAAACTAAAAAACGAATGTATATACAGACCGGGACACCGGGATACAAATGACGACCGGGACACAGGGAATATAAATGACGACCGGGACACAGGGACACAACTACAACGGGGACACCGGGGGAAACAGGGGGATATAAATGACGACCGGGATACCGGGACAGGGAATGGTCGATTAGCAATCACCATCAACAAAGCTCAAGGGCAATCATTAGAATCATGAGGTATAGATCTGAATACAGATTGTTTTCCCATGGACCATTATATGTTGCATGTTCAAGAGTTGGTAAACCTGACAATCTATTTATATGCAAAGACAATGGGACAGCAAAGAATGTTGTATATTCGCAAGTTTTACGTAGTTAAAACCATATATATATATATATATATATATATATATATATATATATATATATATATATATATATATATATATATATATATATATATATATATATATATATATATATATATATATATATATATATATATATATATATATATATATATATATATATATATATCTATATTCACAGGTGGGACATAGGGACACAACTACAATGGCGCGTAACTATTATGGCGCGTAACGACTTACGCGCGCGGGGGGGCTTGGGGGGGGTGCGAAGCGCCACCCCAACAGCTAGTATATATATATATATATATATACTAGCTGTTGGGGTGGCGCTTCGCGCCACCCCAACACCTAGTTGGTGGGGCGCTTCGCGCCCCCCCAAGCCCCCCCCGCGCGCGTAAGTCGTTACGCGCCATATTAGTTATGCGCCATTGTAGTTGTGTCCCTGTGTCCCACCTGTGAATATAGATAGATTTATATATGTGTTTCAAACTACGCAAAAATTGCGAATAAACAACATTCTTGGCTTTCCCATTGTCTGTGCATATGCAAAGCCGTATGTACTAATAATGACGTCATATACAAACGCTCTTTTTACAAACAAACAAACATGCATCCACATAACTCGTTTTTATATAGATAGATACAATACAAATTAACTGCGTAAAACTTGCGAATAAACAACATTCTTCGCTGTCCGATTGTCGCTGCATATAAATACATTGTCAGGTTTACCGACCCTCGAACATGCAACGTACAATTGTCCATGGGAAAAACAATCAGGATTAAGATCTATACCATATTTTTCTAATGATTGACCTTGAGCTTTGTTAATGGTGATTGCAAATACTAATCGAATTGGGAATTGCAATCTTTTAAATTGAAAAAGCAGATCCGTTGGAATCATGGGAATGCGAGGAATAAGAACAGCCTCACCCTCATAAGGCCCTGTCAAGATTGTGGCCTCTATTAGGTTTTCCATTGTTTTTTTTTACGGCAAGTCGCGTGCCATTGCAAAGCTTTGGTGGGTTGATATTTCTTAAAAGTATTATTGGTACGCCTATTTATAGTTGTAGCACGTGTGGTGGAAACCCTGAAGGATCTATGGAATTTAAAAATTCAGATGGATAATTAACTGCTTCATTTGGTTCCAAAACTGTGTCGACTGACCTGTAAAGGACTGCCTGGTCTTGAATCTTGTTCAAAACAATATTGTTGATTTCGTGGACGTCTATATTTTTGGGTGCGAGAATCGCTCTTTCACTTAGCCATTTATTATTTTTATAATTTTTTAGAATATTCGGAAATACTTTTTCAATCAATTCATTTTTGGACGTCACTAAATTACAGAAATCAGCAGGTAGTTGTATACGTCCTGAAATTGAGTCTACTGTTTGACCAGAGTCATCGTTTTGCAATCGGACACGCATATTTGTAGTTAATTTTAATATTTTTACGTGTGCCTATAAATTAGAATTTTTTAGGCAAGCATTCATTTCGTCTGCATGAGTTAAACTACGTAAAAATTGCGAATATACAACATTCTTGGCTTTCCCATTGTCTCTGCATATACAAAGCCGTATGTACTAATAATGACATCATATGCAAACGGTCTTTTGACAAACAAACAAACATGCATACATACAACTCGTTTTTATATAGATAGATAGATAGATAGATAGATAAAATACAAATTAACTGCGTAAAACTTGCGAATATACAACATTCTTCGCTGTCCAATTGTCGCTGCATATAAATAGATTGTCAGGTTTACCGACCCTCGAACATGCAACGTACAATTGTCAATGGGAAAAACAATCAGTATTAAGATCTATACCACATTTTTCTAATGATTGACCTTGAGCTTTGTTAATGGTGATTGCAAATGCTAATCGAATTGGGAATTGCAATCTTTTAAATTGAAAAGGCAGATCCGTTGGAATCTTGGGAATGCGAGGAATAAGAACAGCCTCACCCTCAAAAGGCCCTGTCAAGGTTGTGGCCTCTATTAGGTTTTCCATTGTTTTTTTTACGGCAGGTCGAGTGCCATAGCAAAGCTTTGGTGGGTTTATATTTCTTAAAAGTATTATTGGTAGGCCTATTTTTAGTTGTAGCACGTGTGGTGGAAACCCTGAGAATAATATCTCGAGGTAAAAACTGATCACCGACCATAACGATGGCCACTTCGTCGATAGTTGGAGCATTGTATCTACGCACATGTTGGCCAGGAGGCGTTTTGTCAGCGGAAATAACAATTTTATGCGTATAAGTAGGCATCAAATCGATGGCTGTTTTGAACAGACGCACTAAATTATTATTTTCGTGGAAAATATGTTGTAATTGGGAAACGATTGTCCTTTCAATGTCGGGAGAAATTTCGCAACGTGCATTCAATTCAGAATTTCTATCACTGATGAAGTACAATTGTAAAAATTTATGATTCTCGCCTGAGAATGGTAGAAGAGACCCTGCTCTATGATAAATTTGCCCTTTTACTTTGAAAGTAGACATAAATTGATCTGGATTTTCAATTTGGGCTCCAAACGACGTCATTTGGAAACATGAGTTGTATTTTCTGATTCATTTATATTCCTTATGTCCCGGTGTCCCGGTCGTCATTTATATCCCCCTGTTTTGTATCCCGCTTATTTTTCAGTTTTTTCCTTTTTTTAGTTTTTTTTTTTACTTTTTTAGTTCTTTTAGTTTTTACGTTTTTTAGTTTTTTTAGTTTTTTAGATGAATTTTTTTTTTAGTTTTTTACCTTTTTTTCTTTTTAGTTTTTTATTGGTTTTTACCTGTTTTTAGCTTTTTATCTTTTTTATTTTTTTTTATTTTATTTTTAATTTTATTAGTATTCTTTTTCTCTTCTATTTTTCATTTTTCCTTTTTTTTAGTTTTTTTTAGTTTTTAGTTTTTTAAGTTTTTTCCTTTTTTTAGTTTCTTTAGTTTTTTTAGTTTTTCGGCTTTTTTATTTTTTTATTAGTTTTTAGTTTTTTTTGTAGTTTTTGCCTTTTTTTAGTTTTTTCAGTTTTTTTTTAGTTTTTAGTTTTTTACCTTTTTTAGCCTAACCAGGATTTGAACCTGGGACCTTCATTCTCCGTTCTGACACCCTCTCTCACCGAGTGACTTCTCCAGCATGTTCATTTTGGTGTTTTAAATGGTATATTATTAACCAAATTAATGTGTTTTACAATATACTAAGCATCGTCATAACAAAAATGACGGCAACTAATTTCATGACGTCAGCCGAAACATAACGTCACCTGATCCACAGATCCACAGACAGACAGACAACTTATTTTTTATATATATATATATATATATATATATATATATATATATATATATATATATATATATATATATATATATATATATATATATATATATATATATATATATATATATATATATATATATATATATATATATATATATATATATATATATATATATATATATATATATATATATATATATATATATATATATATATATATATATATATATCATATGGCGCACATAAACCCCCCTAGAGACTCTTAATCTCTTAATCTCTCCGATCATTTCAAGCTTGACTTGGTTGCTCATCTTAATCCTTGTTCAAAACAATTATTACTTACACAGGATTATGTGATTATGCGTGCAAATGGTGCTCTAGCCTCTAAAGGCTTTCAGGAGGTGGTAACCCCACTCTTATTTTTAGTAGTATCCGATAATTCCAAAAGCTTAAATTCCATGTCTGCCCTCCCCCTCTTCTTACACTCCTTTAGAAGTTTAATCCAATCCTAAGTTGTTTCCTGGTATATTGCAGGTAGGTTATTACGGTAACTTAGATACACATAGCGTCTTCTGATTTACCTCGCTGTAACCCCTTTTTTATATTTGGCAAAACTGGTCATTATGATTTACGTTTATTTCATCTTTCATATGTTCATTGATAGTTATTTCTGCTCAATTGAATGTAGTATCTCCTAAAAATTAATTTAAGCTCATTAGATTCGACATCTTGTGTAAGCTAACTTCAGCTCGCTTAAGTTTTCATTCCAGGAAGTCGATGTCCAGGTGAAACATTAGAAATCCAATAGAATAGACTACGAATATAATTAGTCTTTAAACAGCATAATTTTATTGACTTGTGTTTTTGTACAAAAAATTTGCAAGGCCGCTGAAAGTGAGACTAGAAAGAGACGAGATTGGGTATATTGCATACCAGCAAACTTATACTGTCTGAAATCCAATAATTCAATTTCAAAACATAATTTCTTTTAAGAGAGATTTATAGGCCTTCCAAAAATGTTTTGTCCGTCAACGCACTATTGTTACTAAAAAGCATCGTGCCCCACAAGAATTATTTTTTCGACTTCGTTAAGGAAGTTGTGGTCATAAAAACTTAGGAGGGGGCTCTGGTTGGAAATTGAAAATTGTAATACCCTTTTTAACGGTCAAGAGTCGCTGACGGGCAACCGGTCCACTTCCAGCACCTTTGTCTGGTCCTGTCACCCTCATAGCCCACCCCCCCCTTAGAGAATCTTATAAATTTTTTTAGATGACCGTTTTGTTCTGAATAGACGAAAGGTCCATAGCCCTGCCCTCAGGGTGACATAACAATTGGAGCGCCAGGGGCAAGGGCACCAAATTATGTTAACTGTCGGATCACTTACAAGCTCTTAGGCATTGTTTGATGTGTCAAGGTTTCTCAAAGCTTCCCAATGCTGGACTTCTGAATCGACACACGTAGGCTTTTTGAGTACATCACATGAGGTTATGTGCAGACGAGTTTTCAAAACACATTATTAGCAATATCTCGGGATCAGGGATGGCTTGGGGTTTCGATTCAAGACTTGTAGGCCCGGATAGAGGAGGAATGACTTCCGATTTATGTTTTGGAGGGCAAGGAGTGAAGGTGCCAAGATTAACTTTCTCTGTGATGGCTTCAAAATTATGTACCTCCGTTAAAAAAGTTTCTTTCCACTCTCTTCCTACCATTCTCCAACTCTTTCTTTCTACTCTCTTTCTACTTCTATTTCTTTTTACTCTCTTTCTACTTCTCTTAATTTTTCTATTTTCTTTCTGCTTTCTACTTCTCTTAAACTTTCTACATGTTTGAATAGAACAAAATCAATGGAGAAGTTTTGACTTTTAAACGGCGGTCTTTTAAAAAAGCAAAATTGAATTGAAAGCTCTAGTTGTGATTATTCTAAGAAACGTTTTCATATTTCTGTAATCTTGGTAAATATGGTGATTTTGCTCTTTTTTGTTGTTGGTTATGACAAGTGAAATCTCACAGCTCACAATGTGGATAGTTTCTTTCCACTTTCTACTTCTCTTTCAACTTTCTATATGTTTGAATAAAACATGATGGGCAGGGAGGTGTAATTTAAGAACTTGTTTACCTCTTATCTTTTGCACTTCTAAGGAAACCTTCAAGCAAAAGTCACTATTTTAAGTTTCAGTTGTTTCTACTCAAAAGGAGAAACAAAATTTTGGCCATTGAACACTTCTCTTTCTTAGAAGAATCGCCTTCACTTTTTTTTCTTTTTCTTTTCTTTTTTCTTTTCTGTTCAAAGCTCTTGATTGCCTTAAACAGAATTTGTTTGTAATATGGCTTTTCTCCTTTGATGATTATTTAGGAAAGAAAAAAAAAGGATGTTTTCTGATTTTTAAAGTCCAGCACTATTTTAATGGTGTTAACTTAAAAGTATTTTCTTCCTCAACATTAACAGATTTTAAAATTCACCTTTTAAACTGCAAATAGTTGATGCATTAGCAGTAGGTAACTGGTGTATGAGAGTTCAATGATACTCCAATGTATTTTATTTTTATTTAATTTTTCTCTCTGCCATTTCGTATGCAGGGGTGGTTGGAAAAACTTTGGAGGGGGCTCATTCAGTCTAGAAGTTCTAGTGCTCCTTTTTAGAGTCAATCGTGATTGAAGGGTGACCAACCCCCCTCCTGTGCTCTTTTTTGCGTATCAGTCCCCCGTATACCTCCATTATAATATAGAAAATTATTCTTATTCAAAATAGCCGAAATGTTCAATAAATATGCATCTGCAGAAGACATGACCGCAGTAGCCCTGAAGGCAAAGGACTTAGATGATGCAAACTGCAAATTGTTTACAGATATATTTTATAGAGTGGGGAGGGCATGTTTCATCTTGGCTGTCTGATTTGCTCCAAATTTTCAGGTATTTTACTTTAGGCAAAAAGAAATATATAGTTTTTGCGAGGGGGCGGGTGCTAAGGTGCCTTCAAATGAACCACAAAACTTTTGTCCAAGATCAGTTTGAAACTTTAGCCGTAAGCCCTTAGCCAAGATGATGTTGACGTGCAACAAAATTCGGGGGACACTGGCCCCCGGAATCGTATTTTGGAAAGAGTTAAAGCTTTTTCTGAATGGCTCGAAATTTTCGTCCTCAAGTTGTTGTGCTAAAAGGACCCAATACAGAAGGAAAGATTGAAAAAAACATGGATCCGTGTAAAAACGAGGCCTGACAAAGGGCCATAAGACTTTTTTTTCTGACGGCTTGAAACCTATATTTTTAATTCCTCGATACGTGGGGACCAGAATACGCAAGAAAAAGTAGAAAAGAAAATTGGCTTCCCTGAAAAGTGGAGCCCAAAAACGACCAAAGATCTTTATTTAGTTGGGGCCAAGACCGAAAAACTTAATTTCCTTGATCTGTTTGAAACACCCTGGGCGAAGCGGAACCTAATGTAAAAAAAAATATTTGGGGGAACGAACTGCCAAAAATGGGGTACAAAAAGGGTCAAACATTTTTTTTTCCCGATTGGCTCAAAACGTATATTGTTTCGTTATTGGGTCAAAAAGACTCAAGAGCACAGTAAAAAAAAAAAAAAAAAATTGGTTCAACGCCTAATATAAAATATCTAATTTTATTAGTATCCTGATTGGAGCCCAAAAGGGTTCAAATGCTTATTTCATCAGCTCAAAACTTATGTCATTTAAATCTTGGACCAGGAGGCAAACATTTTTTTTCCGATTGGCTCAAAACGTATATTGTTTCGTTATTGGGTCAAAAAGACCCAAGAGCATAATAAAAAAAAAAAAAAAATGGTTGAACGCCTAATATAAAATATCTAATTTTATTAGTATCCTGATTGAAGCTCAAAAGGGTCCAAATGCTTATTTCATCAGCTCAAAACTTATGTCCTTTAAATCTTGGACCAGGAGGCAAACATTTTTTTTTCCGATTGGCTCAAAACGTATATTGTTTCGTTATTGGGTCAAAAAGACTCAAGAGCACAATAAAAAATAAAAAAAAAATTGGTTCAACGCCTAATATAAAATATCTAATTTTATTAGTATCCTGATTGGAGCCCAAAAGGGTCCAAATGCTTATTTCATCAGCTCAAAACTTATGTCCTTTAAATCTTGGACCAGGAGGCAATCTAAAAGAAAAAATATAAGATATTGGATCCCCCCCCAAAAAAATTTCAAATGGGTTGAAACTTACACCTGTACGAATCATGAAGACCCTAATGTATGGGCCCCCTAAAATGGGCTTACAACTTTTATTTGATTGTCTTATTTCTGAAATGTCTGAAAACTTTCTGGGTCAATAGGGCCTAAATGACCAAAAAAGGATATCTATTTGCCTAAAATTGAGCCAAAAAAGGCCAATAGACTCTTTTTATCTAAATTGGTGAAAACCTAAGCCATAAATTCTTGATCCAAATGCATGTAAGTTCTCGATCCCCCCCCCAAAAAAAAAAAATTTAGCCCCAGTTCGGCTTCATCGCTTCGCAACGACCGACAATGAGCCTAACATTTGATTCGTCTCTGATAGGCTTCAAGCCTACAAGGTTTAGACCTAAAGGGGAGAAAAAAAAGCATTTTGAAGCTTCGATGAAAGCGACACTTGAAACTGTGTCAACTAATTGATTTTTTCTAATTTATAACTAATTTAATTTATTTTTATTTTTTAACCTACAGGGCATGCAAAGAGGGGACAAGGTGACCCCGAAAAAAAATTATTTGTTAGAACGATTAGTCTTACCCAAAATATGCCCAAAATTTTCGTCTTCGATCGCCCTGTCGCTTACTATGCGCTTATGTTGGGCAAAACGCGCCTAAGAAGAGAAAATGTTTGAAAAAAAAATCAAATTGTATCGATTTTTTTGACCATAAAAACACAGCAAAAATGCATATAAAGAAATTTTTGATGCGTTTTTTAATTTTTTTTTAAGCTCTCTCCCGAACTAAAATTCTGGCTACAGCCTCCTCTATTTTGAGGGAAGTAAACAAAATAGTCATAATGATTATTTTTTTTATAGCACAGAAGATAGCTTTGTCGAAATTTTTGACGAAATATCTGCTTTGTTTTCGTTATTCACCTGCCAAAATAATCTCGGTTTTTTGTCTTTTTGTTTTCTTTATTTTTTTCCTTTCTTCATTTTTTCGTAAGAAATTACCATAAATAAGACTAGGGTTACACGCCGCTTCTCTCGGTGGGTAAATAACAATATAAATAATAACTTCCAATATGAGCAATATAAACAATTTAAATATATTCAATACAAACAATATACACAACTTCTTTAATGTTGCTACTTCCAAAACCGAGTTTCTTGCTTTGGACCAAAGACTGCCTCCAATGATACACTCCAAGTTGGTCCAGCAACAAACTCACCTTCCAGTTCGTTTAGGTACTTAGGCCTTCCATTAGGAACGTCAGTTAGATCCACAAGACGGCACATAATTGATTCTTTGAAAGAAAAACTAAGGAAATCTTACGAGATTCTGGCCAAGATAAATGACCAATATGATAAGAAAACCCTTGGTTGGCTATATAACGCGTTTTTCGCACCACATATGTTGTTTTTGGCACCTTTTTTAGAAGCTTTTCACCGCCTCTGATAAAAAACAAATCCGGTCTTTGTTCTTTAGGTTTTGCATTTTCTTTAGGCTATAGGTTCTTAGATTATATTCTTTAGATTATTGTCTCCGTATCCCTATTTGGAGCTGTAACCCTTGGTTCCCACTGCTGCGTCAATCACAACACGTATTTTTTTTGGCGGAACAGTCGTACCACAGATTCGAATGGAGGTTCACAAAGAAACGCACTTTTGCATCGCTGTGACAAACCCTAGAACAGCCAAACAGCCAAAATTTGTTTTTCAATCAGCTCCACGACTTTGGTTATGATCTTTTTCTTTTAATCACAACAACGCATGCGATTTGTTGTATGAGTTGAAATTATTCAACGCATCTGACATTGCAGTAAAACGGATGGTTTTACGTCGTCTGTCGCACGATTTGTTTCATTTGTCGCATGTCGCAGGATGTTGCGCAAAATCGCAGCAGTGGGAACCAGGGGTAACAGTTGCATTTCCCGACGGTGCGGTGCTTTTGAAGTTTGTCAAAAAATGGATGAACTGTCACGTAGATTTGCTGACCGCTGCAGTAGAATTGTCCTTTTTTTTCATAATCTTCTTATTAATCTTCTTTATTATGTACAGACAGTAATAATAAATTATTACTATATTAATTACATTATATATATATATATATATATATATATATATATATATATATATATATATATATATATATATATATATATATATATATATATATATATATATATATATATATATATACATCAGAGCTTATTCTTGAGCCTAGTCATGGCGCTGGTCATGAAGATCATTTCTTAGATTTAAATATTAATATTTGCGATAATAATAAATTAAGTTTTAAAATGTATAATAAAACGGATGATTTTGATTTTGAAGTGATTAGTTTCCCATTCCCTAAAATTAATATACACTCAAATATCACATATTCAGCGTTTTTCTCACAGTTAATTCGTTATGCAAGGATTTGTAGTAATTATATTGATTTTAAAAATAGATGTAAAATCTTAAGCCAAAAATTGATATCAAGAGGTTTTTCTGCAAATAAATTAACTTGGAAATTTAAAAAATTTAGTTTTCATTATAACGAACTTTTAAATGAATATCAAAAGAATTATCTAGAAATACTTAAAGAAATTTTCAACTAATTTCGGAGGTTCGAGAAATGTTGTCGCAGCGCCATTTATTTTGAATTGTGTTTCTAATTAAGCGGATTTTCTTAAAAATTAGCCACATGGTAAAGATGAATTCTATAATTGTTTAGTTCACTCAGGTTTTTTGCAATGTGTTAATATTTGTGATTTGGTAAATTATAATATTTAGTTTACCTATTGCTGCTAAAGGGAGGGATATATTAACAGGATAAGCTTGTTTTAGTTTTACTTGGTTGTTTTACATTTGCTGTTTTTTTTTCTTTCATAGGCATATATTTTGGGGGTGATACCTGACGCGGGGATGCCATGGATATTCTGTGGTAGCCACAACACTGTGCTGGGTAGAGAATTTAGAGTGGCGAAACCCTATATAGGCCAGTGTATTCTCCTGATGAGCCCTTATGTTGGGTGTTGCCTCTGAATTATTTGTCTATATTATTTTTTCTATTGTTTGGTAAATGACGACTTATACTTATTGACGACATGACTGCCTGTCCATGGATTATTGTTTATGGTTGATTGTGTGTGGCTAAGCTGTTTGACCTATGTGATTGTATGGATGAGTAGGGTTAAGGCCTCATTCAAGTGCTGGTCTATATTAATCACTAATTTAGGAAAACAGTCTTCCTTTTCTCCTTCTGTCTCTTTTTTTTTTTTTTTTTTTTTTTTTTTTTTTTTTTTTTTTTTTTTTTTTGTGTGTGTTTGTGCTGTTGCATTGGTGATTTCTCTTTTCATGATATATAACAAAATAAATAAAAATATAAATTATTTAAATCTTTTCTTCTATTTCTAGAGACGGGAAGCTCGTCGATTTGAGCAGTCGAACAACCCTCATTACTTAAAAGGGGTAATGACCAGCTCCTCAAAACTGTTACAAGAGGTACCTGTTGTTAATTTGGATTTGGATATTCCGCTGACAGTATCCACTGACAAATATAAATCATTGGATAAATACAAAACCAATGATAAACGCTCCAGGCCTGAAAAGAAGAAGAAAAAGAAGCGATTTCATAAAAAAGGTAAGGAAAATCTTTCCTTTTCCTAAAAGGTAAGGCACATTTTCCCTTTTCTCAAATGGATACGGGAAGTTTTCCCTTTTCTCAAATAGGTAAAGCAAATTTTCCCTTTTTCCAAATTATTATGGTAAACTTTACCTTTTCCCAAATAGATGAGGCAAATCTTCCCTTTTCCCAAAAAAGTAAGGCAAATTTTCCCATTTCTCAAAAAGGTAAGGGAAATTTTTCCTATTCTCAAACAGGTAAGGCAAATTTTGCCTATTTCCAAAAAATTTCCAAATTTTCCCTTTTCTCAAATAGATAAGGCAAATTGACCCTTTTCGCAAAAAAGTGGCAAATTTTTTCAAATGGGTAATGTAAATTTTTTGCTTTCTCAAAAAGATAAGGCAAATTTTCCCTTTTTCCCACAAATAGGTAAGGCAAATTTTTTCCAAAAGAGTAAGGTAAGACGTAAGGCTATTTTCCCTTTAAATTTTGGGTTTACAAAGGAGCGGTGGCCATAAATTCCTAATGCACTACTAAAAAGAGGCAGAATTGACATTTTTAAATTTACGACCAAATTGTGGTTAAACCAGTGTATACAGTAAAATTACGGATTGCTCCAGTGGTAGTAATGTTTCTTGTGCGTAATTTGGTGAGGAGGGGGACAGCAAGTTTTTCAGTACCAAAATAAATTCCAGTGTGCATGTTTATTTGTAAGTTATATTAATTATTTACTTTTGAATTATTTTCATTATTACTTTTATTACTTATTAATTGTTTTAATTTTAATTACTACGTTTTAATTATTTACGTTTATTAATTATTTAATTATGTACGTATTCCATTCAATTTGAATTTAAAATCGTCGTCTTTGTACAATTACATTTACTATAAATACAATTAAAGGAAAATACTAAAAACATTATGTTCAATTGATTTTGAAAATGTTGACGTTTATTTCCAGCAATTTTAAAAACTTTTATTCTCGTGAAAATTATTGTTGATCAACAATTTGTTCGCCAGAAAAAGCCTATAATATTTGTAGATAATGCTCAGGAATAAATTGATGTACGCCTTTTAAACCAAGTTCTTCCCATTTCAATTGGCCATTTTTGTAGTAGAGGTATGATGTTAAAATCAACTAAGAAAAGTAGATGAGAAGATATATACAATGTAGAGTAAAGGAGTATATGGAATACATTTACTGTTTATGAGCAGATGATACATAACGAAATTGCAAAAATGCTTCAATAAATTAAACAAAGTAACGATAAGGGTTAAAAATGTAACTGAACAAAATATGTCCAAATACATTAAAATAATTAAAATATCAAACCTACTTAGGAACACATTCTTCGTTCCAATTTCCCACCTCTGTAGTACACACGTGAAGTAAAGAGTGACGTGGTACACTTTTTTTTTTTTAGACCAGCGCAAAGCAAAAACAAATGACCGTGTGTTTTCAGTTTGATATATATATATATATATTCTGATATTTATTCCTTAAAGTTTCAGTATTTTTTATTTACTAAAGCAGAAAAAGTAAAAACATTTAAAATGTATTTTGTTTTCAGTAAAGTGTATTATGTTCTGGTTATGAGAAGGCGTGGGGGGTTGTTTGCGCTACTCATGTTAATTTCAGTTGGTTTTGAGTTTGACTCGGTTATTCATTGTAATTTCTGCTCGTTTTATGTTTCATTGATTTATTGATGGTGATTTGTGGTAGTTTTACATTTGGAGGATTATTTGACTTTATTTTTGCTCATTTTAGGTTTAATGGAGCTTTTTACTTTTCTTAGAAAAACTTATTTTGTGGAAAAAATTTAAAATAACTTTTAAATAAGAAGCGTAATTTTACTTTCAACAGGTGTGGCTGTACTATGGCTCTTGCCTAATTTATAAGTAAGGGTTGTGTTTTTACCCTCAACAGGTATAACTATAATTTTCTTGCCTAATTTTTAGAAGAAAAATTCTTTTACGCTCAACTGGTGTGATATATCGTGGTTCATGCCTAATTATTAAATCAGGAGCGTAATTGTATGCTCAACAGGCGCGACTATATTTTGGGTCCTGCCTAATTTTCTAAAAAGGAGCGTAATTTTATTGATCGATAAAAATAAAAAAAAATTGAGCTGTATTTTTAGTAATTGTGTTTATAGATCAAGAATCTGATGAAGAGGTTCAACATGTTGCGCACGAGATTGTTCGGATGGAAGAGGTTCCTGATGGAGCACTGCCTTCGGATGATGAGCAGGACCCACGTCCTCATGATGATCCCCATAAGGCTTTAAATATCGATCTTGATGAGTAAGTTTTTATTATATTTAAAGAAATATAGTTGTTTTATTTCAAAGCTAATAGTTTTAGTATTACTACTGCTACTCCTACTACTTCTACTTTGCTTCTTGTAGTAGAAAAGTTGTTGAAAAGGGAAGTAGTATTAGTAAAAGTAATACTTTTGTAGTAGTATTAGTAGTAGAAGAAGTAATGGTAGTAGTAACAGTAGTAGTAGTAGTAGTAGTAGTAGTAGTAGTAGTTTTAGTAGTAGTTTTAGTTGTAGTAGTAGTAGTCGTAGCAGTAGTAGTAGTAGCAGTAGTTTTAGTAGTAGTAGTACTAGTTGTAGTAGTAGTAGTTGTAGTAGTAGTTGTAGTAGTAGTAAGAAAATTAGAAGTGGAAGAAGCAATAGTAGCAGTAGTTTTAGTAGTAGTTGCAATAGTAGTAGTAGTAGTAAAAGTAGAAGTGGAAGAAGTAATGAGCAAGACTTTATTCATTAAAGTCTTGTTTTATAAGTTTCCTTAGATTGGAAGCCACGAAACAGGAGAGAGGCATAAATTAAAAAAAAAGATGCACAAATAAATAAAATTTTGCCCAAGTTTCGGGATGTTTAGAAATAAAAGCTTGTTTCAATTGCTCTACTATTTTTATAAACGAGCAATAATTGTATATATATTTATTTATGTATTTTTTCTTGAAAACGGTTCCGTGTTTTGGGGAGAAAATTGGTATCTTGGGATATTCTTGCATAAAAAACGATCGAGATTGGTCAGAACTTTGAGAAAATTTGCTAAGAGCCTTAATTTTGGAAAAAAAGATTCAGGGTATTGGCAAATTGTCTGAAGTAATGAAAATCCAAAATGAAAAAGAAAGAAAAATGGGATTAGAAGATAAGCGACAGCGGAGTCACAACATGCATTGAAAACGATAGTTCTGATTCTTGGGTTTGGGATTTTGACATAGATATGGTCATCAATGCTTACCATGCCTTTGCTAAAAAAAAATATGTTTCTGCGATATGTATTTCATAAAACCAAAAGACAAACCGGGGCAAATCCTAACTAGGTTAATTTTCCGAAAAACATTTTTCAAAACAGTACGGGCTAGGGCTAGTTCTTAACTAGGTTTCATTTTTCGGAAAAACACTTTTCAAAATGTTTTTTTTTTTTGGTTAGTATGGGCTAGGGTTTGTTCTTAACTAGGTTTAATTTTTCGGAAAAAAACATATTGTAATTTTTTTTTTTCAAATTTAGGTTAGTATGGGCTAGGATTCTTTCTTAACTAGGTTGCCCTTTCAAGCCTTTTAGGTTGCCCTTTTAAGGTTGCCCTTACTATTATTTGTTGTAAAAGAAAAATGTATAATAATACTCACCGATGTGGGAGATATATCGCTCTATACCAAGTCAATACTATTGCGGTCACTATGACGCGCATGACCGTTTTCGCTATTTATGTCTGATTTGGTATCTTCTAGCTCTATTGTTATATACCTTACTGTTTTTATATATTCGAAGGCTATATTCCTGATTTATTTGATTTTACAAGACACGTAATCCCATTGTAAATATGACAAAAAAATTATTTTCTATTCTAGAAAAGAATTGTGTCAATCGTTGCTACTTTTATTCTTTAATTCAACTAGAAGATTTTAGTATCCTAGCGATACTAAGAGTGTCCTTAGACGCCTAAGAGTATCCTAGAAGACACTAAATGAGTGAATCAAACTGAAGTTTGCCGAAGTAAAGAGCGATTTGGGCACAATGTATTATTTATGAATTTGATAATTTTTTTTGTCTTTTAATATTGTTTAGACCAGGGCACTTCGTATCGAAGAAGTTGTCGTAAAAACTTCGAAAAGAGCTCGTTCGATTGGAAATTGAAAGGGCTAGTGCCCTTTTTAATAGTCGAAAGTGATTGGAGGGCAACTAACCCCTTCCCACGCCCACTATATCCAAACACATTCAATCAAAATTTTAAGATAGCATTTTGTTCAATATGGTTGAAAGACCCGGATATTATGTATTTGAGGATGACAACCCCCCCTCCAGAACCTTCATGGTAAGGGTTATAAGTTGTGCCTTGGGGGCATATAAGGCTGATATAGAAAGGGTGATCGGATAAACTTAGGAGGGGGCTCCTTGGATTGGTAATCAAAAGTTCTAGTGCCCTCTTTAAAATTCAGAGTGATCGGAGGGTGAATACACACCTCGTATTTTTCCGAAATGTATCTGATAATTTTGAGATGGCCAGTTGTTGTCGTAGAAATTTCTAAAAGGGCGTATTAGGTTGTAAATTGAAGTGGCTAGTGCCCTTTTTATGGCACTTGGTATTAACCAAGTGACATAGCAATCGCAAATTCTGTCGGTCTCTCGGTCTGTCTGTCAAGTTCATTTATTTATTAATCGCACATACGTGTATATATATATATATATATATATATATATATATATATATATATATATATATATATATATATATATATATATATATATATATATATATATATATATATATATATATATATATATATATATATATATATATATATATATATATATATATATATATATATATATATATATATATATATATATATATATATATATATATATATATATATATATATATATATATATATATATATATATATATATATATATATATATATATATATATATATATATATATATATATATATATATATATAAGGCCAGTTGTTGTCGTAGAAACTTCTAAAAGGGCGTATTAGGTTGTAAATTGAAGTGGCAAGTGCCCTTTTTATGGCACTTGGTATTAACCAAGTGACATAGCAATCGCAAATTCTGTCAATATATATATATATATATATATATATATATATATATATATATATATATATATATATATATATATATATATATATATATATATATATATATATATATATATATATATATATATATATATATATATATATATATATATATATATATATATATATATGACATAGGCCCATGGGGAGACAAGCTCGAAAAACTAGGGCTAGACAAAGATAAAATAATAACACACTACAATACAAAGATAAACATGACGGCAAAGATACAATAACACAACAATAATATGAAAGTAGCTGCTAGCTCAGGATCATTCAATACTATTGAAGAAATTAAGAATGTAATATTATTAAATATAAATTAATACTGGAAGATAGCTGAGAGGCCCATAATCACCCAGAGCAACGAACCATACAAAAACTTTGCCTTACTAAAAAGATACTTAATTAAAAATAATCCTGAACTAAATCAAATTTAAGTTTCCTTTTTATTAAATGGATAGAGGAAAATTTATCAATAAGAGCCTTGTGATCATCCCAGCACCGAGCTATTGACACAAACGGAGCGAATTTAGATCTCTCAGTATTATACTTGTCAATGTAGATATCCTTTTTTTGTCGAGTGTTATAATTATGTAAATCTTGTGATTGGGAGAACAAACTTTGATGGAGGTATATGGCGGTAATTTCTTAATGTCATAATTGATTTTGAAAAGAATTGCTCCAAAAGCAAATTGTTGAGAGACTGGAAGTATATCTAGATAAGTATATAAAGATGCAGTAGAAGACTTATTTGGAAGTTCAATAGGTGATGGAATAAAAAGTTTAAGGATTCTTAAGGCTTTATTTTGTAAAAATCTGTATTGGTTTAATATGGCTTTTAAATGTCGATAAATATACTAGAGAACAATAATTAATATTAGTCTGAATCAGAGCAAAATAAATACTTCGTAAAGCAGAGTAGGGCAAACAAAGCTTTAACCTTCGCATTAAACCAACATACCTTGAAATTTTTAATCGTAGATTTTGAATGTGTGTTTTAAAAGATAAGCTTTCGTCAATCACAAGTCCAAGGTACTTTGTCATTTTCACCCGAGATATTGATAATAGATACTTTGAAGAAGTAACTCGGGTAATACGAGGGCAGATATTTGACTTTCTGCCGTAAATTATGAAATTTGTTTTTGATACATTCAAAGCAATAAAATTTGAAGAACACCAATCAAGAACATTAGAAAATGCAGTATTCAGTTTTGTCTCCAACTCCTCGTCATTCTTTTCAGAAATTGAAACTGCCGTATCATCAGCAAAATGTGTGTTGAGACACGGGGATGTAAAAGCGCGGTGAAAATCATTTATATAAATTAAAAAAAGGAGAGGACCTAGGACAGAGCCCTGAGGTACCCCAACCTTCGAAGACCGATGTACAGGTGAAGAGAGTAAATTGCCTCCATCTAATCGTTGCTTTCTCTTATCAAGATAAGATTTAACTAGATCCAACGCCGGTCCACGCACACCACAATTATCCAATTTACTAAAAAGAATACAATGGGATATTGTATCGAATGCTTTTTTTAAATCTAAATATATTGTTGCTGGGATTTCACCTCTATCTAAGCATTCATGAATATATTGGATGAGAGCAACGATAGCATGTTCAGTGTTTTGTCCAGACCGGAAACCAAACTGGAAATTTGTGAAGAAATTAGACGATTTAAGAAAGTCATAAAACCTCTTATAAATTGCCTTCTCAAGTATTTTAGAAAATGCTGACAAAATAGAAATAGGGCGGTAATTTGATGGATTTTCAGGAGAGTCACCTTTGTGAAGCGGAACTATCCGCACTTCTTTAAAAGTAGATGGGAAAACTCCAGTTTTAAATGAAATATTAATTATATGCTGTAATGGTAATATTATTGCAGACAGTATTTCTTTAACTATTTTAGAACTAGACCCGTCAATTCCCGCTGAATTACCTGGATTTAGATCACACACTATTTTTGTTATTTCAGAATGAGAAATAGGCCTAAGAAAAATTGAATTACTTTGAGGAGATGGAAGGTATGAAGAAAAATGTTTATTACTACGTGAATCAAACTGGTTCATTACTGATGAAACAATTTTCTCTCCTATTTTAGCAAAATAAGTATTCAAAATATCAGCCACTTTCTCCGATTTATTAGTAGTCGAACCATCCTTTAAACTAATAACTTCAGGAAAATTAGACTTACTTTCTTTTTTTATAAAATAATTAATTAAAGACCACGTTTTGCAGGGAGAATTTTGAGCTTCTTCGAAAGACTTTTTATAATACAATTGTTTCGACAAACGTATCATTGTGGTTAATTTATTTTTGAAAATTCTAAAATTTTTAATATTACAATCAGTTGGATTCTTTAACTGCTTTTTAAATAACTGATTTTTTTTTCTTAACTGATATCAAAATTCCAGACGTTATCCATGGCCTTATAGGAAATTTTTCTCTGCAAATTTTAATTGTAACAAATGGGCAACTAGAATCAAGGCAGCAATTGAAATTTCTTAGAAAATTATCAGTTGCCATATCTGTATCCTCCGTGGATATTACCTCCTGCCAATCCAATAGTCCAAGGCTTTCATTCAGGTGCTTTAATGTTATTTTATTTATTAACCGTCCTTGACGTTCCTTACTTACCTGTGGTATTTTATAAGTAAAAGCTAAATCTGAAACCAGCAGGAAATGATCCGATATATCACTTAAAACAGCAAAATTTGCTTGTATAGGTAAAGATGTAAAAATATTATCAATGAGAGAAGCAGAACTAGGTGAAATTCTTGTAGGTATCAGGCAAGTAGGAAGCAGACACGCAGAAAAGCAAGAAGACAATAACTCAACAGAAGATTCATTTGAAGCTTCTAGAAGGTCAATATTGAAATCTCCGGAAAGGATTACATCTTTATATTGAAAATGGGGTTGATGCAAAAAATCATGGAGTTCAGAGAGGAAAGATTTGACTGGAGAAGAAGGCGGTCGGTATACTACGCAAAAAAAAACATCGTTTTTTCCAAGACTAATTTCCTTCACCATTACTTCAAAAAGCATTTCCTCATTAGAACCTTCCAGATTTGCAATGCGTCGAAAAGAGATACCTTCTTTAACTATTACTGCTAAACCACCTTGGCGCCTAGTCAATCGGTTTTTAAAAATAAATTGATATCCAGGAAAAACAACCTGAGGAGTCAGGTCTGTAAGAAAAGTCTCCAATCCAACGACATGACAAGATAATTTATGAACTACATCAATAAGATCATCCTGTGAACTAAAAAAAACCCCTACAATTTAAAAATCCTGTTCTCACAACACCGGTACTGGGAAGATCAGAAACTTCGGAAGGTAATTTATATTTACAATTTGGAAAGTTAATTAGCCCACCGTCATTTATCTTATTTCCTGAAAATTTACCATGGCTCTGGAATATGGAAAAATCAAAAGGGTTAGACTCAAGGTATCTCAGTCTATCCCCAATGCAATTATCTTCCAATGTGCAAAATCAGAATTATGATCCGAACTAACAGAAACTTTCGCAAAATGCATACCGTCTGAGTCTTAAAGTAGCAAAAACAACTGAACCAGTGAGAACTCGAAAATAACGAAAGAAAAAGAAAAAGAAGACAACAAAAGACAAAAAAAGGACCATGATTATTACGGCTAGATTGTATTTAAATTTTAAACAAACCATGATGACGACAAGAAAAAAAAGAAACAAATATATATATATATATATATATATATATATATATATATATATATATATATATATATATATATATATATATATATATATATATATATACATATACATACACATATATATATACCCATATATACACATACACATACATATTTCCCTACAAATTAAAATATAACCCATACTAGCAGCAAAAATCATCACTTATCTCGACAAAACCCCATCAAAAAAAAAAAAGAAAAGAAAAAAGAAGAACTTTCAACTGTTGTCACTTAAAAGGAATAATAGACATTTTAAATAATCATTATAATCTTCACTGGAGTTCAATAATAACTATTAAGCTTCATGTTGGTCATCGTATTTTATCCACTTATCAGAGTTCAGGTGACATACTTCTAACCATAGATCCGCTCCCTTTTGTTTGATCCTGGAGGACTCCCATTTTCCAGCTTCGCGCAGACCTTTAGCCTTAGCAAGGAGGTTGTTCCTGATATCGTTAAGTTTGGGAGGAAGATCAGACACAACGCGAGCTCCGGACCCTTTAAGCTTCCCCACATTACGCATAATTAATTGCACATCTTTGTCGTTGCTAAGGGAAAGAAAAACTGGTTTTAACGTCTCAGTTTTCGATGAGCCTCGCCTAGTGGTAATGTTATTGCTTGTTTTAGACCCCAGTCTATACAAATTGTCAATTGTAATAGGGCTAGAAATTCCCAAAGTATCACTGATCCATGATTTCACGTTAGATTCCAGGGTTTGGTTACCCTTTTCGTTTCGTAGACCATGAATGATAGGTTTTTTTTCTGCTTTTTAAGTCAATTAGCAATAGTTCTTTCGAAAGTAATTCGCAGGAAGCTTTATGAGCATTCAATTGACTTTCAAGTTCACGAATCCTATTGCCACGTTCTATTCCATCCGATTTTATGACTTCAATATCAGCTTTCAAACTCACAAACTTCAGTGACAATTCGTTTTGGTTTGCCAAAATTATATCAAGTTTCATCAGCTTGGCATTAATGCTAACTTTAAAGTCCTCAAAATCCTTTTTGCTGACGCTCGCCATCATTAAATAAATCAATAATTACGATCTAGTTAAAATCACCTTAGATCATTCCTTGCTATCAACAATAATCTTATGCAAAAAACAGGTTTTGCACGGTTGACTTTAGCGAGATGCTAACACCTTGAATGACCAGCCAGAGAATAACAATTGTCTTACTGTATTAATGATTATATCCAAAAAGGTGTTTGCAGTATGAACTCTCAAACAAAACTGTCGGTCCCGGTTTTGCTACTTTAGGCACTTCTAGGTGAGCTAGGACGATGAAATTTGGCAGGCGTATCAGGGACCAGACCAGATTAAATTAGAAATAGTCGTTTTCCCGATTTGACCATCTGGAGGGGGGAGTGGGGGGCCGATTAATTCGGAAAAAATAGAAAAATTGAAGTATTTTTAACTTACGAACTGTTGATCAGATCTTAATGAAATTTGATGTTTGGAAGGATATCGTGTCTCAGAGCTGTTATTTTAAATCCTGACCGGATCTGGTGACATTGGATATGGGAGGGGGAAACCTAAAATCTTGGAAAACACTTAGAGTGGAAGGATCGGGATGTGGAGTGGAACTTGGTGGAGAGTGGAACTTGGTGGGAAAATAAGCACAAGTCCTAGGTACATGATTGACATAACCGGAATGGATGCGCTCTCTTTAGGGTGGTTGGGGGGGGGGTAATTCTGAAAAATTAAAAAATGAGGTATTTTTAACTTACGAACGGGTGATCGGATCTCAATGAAATTTGATATTTAGAAGGATATGGTGTCTTAGAGCTCTTATTTTAAATCCCGACCAGATCTGGTGACATTGGAGGGGTGGAGTTGGGAGGGGGAACCTAAAACTTGGAAAAAACTTAGAGTGGAGGGATCGGGATGAAACTAGGTGGGAATATTAAGCACAAGTCCTAGATACATGACTGACATAACCGGAACGGATCCGCTCTCTTTGGGGTAGTTGGGGGGGGGGGGTAATTCTGAAAAATTAGAAAAAATGAGGTATTTTAACTTACGAACGGGTGATTAGATCTCAATGAAATTTGATGTTTAGAAGGATATCGTGTTTTAGAGCTCTTATTTTAAATCCCGACCGGATCTGGTGACATTGGGAGGGGGAGTTGGGAGGGGGAAACCTAAAACTTGGAAAACACTTAGAGTGGATGGATCGGGATGAAACTTGGTGGGAAAAATAAACACAAGTTCTAGATACATGATTGACATAAACAGAACGGATCCGCTCTGTTCGGGATAGTTGCGGGGGGTTATTTCTGAAAATTAGAAAAAAATGAGGTATTTTTAACTTACGATTTACTAATGAAAAATTAGAAAAAATGAGGTACTTTTAACTTACGAACGGGTGATCGGATATCAATGAAATTTGATATCTAGAAGGATATCGTGCCTTAGAGCTCTTATTTTAAACCCGACCGAATCTGGTGACATTGGGGGGGGGGGGGGTGTTGGGAGGGGGAATACCTAAAACTTGGAAAACACTTAGAGTGGAGGGATCGGGATGAAACTTGGTGGGAAAAAAAGCACAAGTCCTAGATACATGATTGACATAACCGGAACGGATCCGCTCTCTTTGGGGTAGCTGGGGGAGGCGTTAATTCTGAAAAATTAGAAAAAATGAGGTACTTTTAACTAACGAATGGGTGATCGGATCTCAATGAAATTTGATATTTAGAAGGATATCGTGTCTCAAAGCTCTTATTTTAAATCCTGACCAGATCTGATGACATTGGGGGAAGTTTGGGGTGGGGGAACCTAAAATCATGGAAAACGCATAGATTGGAGGGATCGGGATGAAAGTTGGTGGGAAAAATAAGCAGAAGTCTTACATACGTGATTTACATAATTGGAACAGATCCGCTCTATGGGGGGGGGGGGTAATTCTGAAAAATAAGAAAAAATGACGTATTTTTAACTTACGAAGGAGTGATCGAATCTTCATGAAACTTCATATTCAGAAGGACCTCGTAACTCAGATCTCTTATTTTAAATCTCCACCGGATCAAGCGTAATTGGGGGGGGGCAGTTGGGGGACCGGAAATCTTAGAAAATACTTAAAGCGGTGAGATCAGGATGAAACTGGATGGGAAGAATAGAAACCTGTCTAAGATACGTGACTGACATAACCGGACCGGATCTGCTCTCTTTAGTGGAATTGGGGGGGGGGGTTAGTTTTGAAAATTGAGGTATTTGTAACTTACGAAAGGGTGACCAGATCTTAATGAAATTTGATATTTAGAAGGATCTTGTGCTTTTAAGTTCTAATTTTAAATTCCGATCAGATCCTGCGACATTGGGGGGAGTTGGAGTGGGAAACCGGAATTCTTGGAAAACGTGAAAATTGGGGTATTTTTATCTTAGATGATCGGATCTTAATGAAATTTGATTTTTAGAAGGAATTCATGTCTCAGAGCTCTTATTTCAAATCCTGACCAGATCTTTTGACATTGGGGGGAGTCGGAGGGGGAAATCTTGGAAAAACACTTGGAGTGGAGGAATCGGGATGAAGCTTGGTGGATAGAATAAACAAATGTCCTTGATATGTGATTGACAGAATCGTACTGGATTTGCTCTCTTTGGGGGAGTTGGGGGGAGGGGTTCAGTGATTTGGCGAGTTTGGTGCTTCTGGACGTGCTAGAACGATGAAAATTGGTAGGCGTGTCAGGGAGCTGCACAATTTGACTTGATAAAGTCGTTTTCCCAGATTCGACCATCTGGGGGGCTAAAGGGAGAGGAAAAACTAGAAAAAATTGGATATTTATAACTTACGAGTGGGTGATCGGATCTTAATGAATTTTGGTATTTAGAAGGACATCGTGACTCAGAGCTCTTGTTTTAAATCCTGACCCGCATTAAGCCTCTTATTTTCCTTTTTAAATCAATCTATTGATTCATAGAATTTTGTTAGAGCTCATACCATATGATCTCTTGGCTCTTAGCTCTTCTCGCCTCGTCACAAGTGCCATATGAGCTCTTAGCTCTTGTTTAATGGTCAAAAGTGATTGGAGGGCAACTAACTCCCCTACCACACCCAGCATTTCCCCAAACACATCCAATCAAAATTTTGATCTAGTCATTTTGTGTAACGTAGTTGAAAGGTCCGGAAATTATGTATTTGAGGGTGACCCCCCCCCTACAGCTCTCAGGCTAAGGGTTTTAAGTTATGCCTTGGGGGCATATAAGGTTTATATAGAAAGGGTGATCGTATAAACTTCTGAGGGGGCTTATTGGATTGCTAATCTGAAGTTTATATGCTCTTTTTGAGATTCAAGGGGATGTAAGGGTGGATACCCGTCCCCCAAACCTCGTATTTTCCCGAAATGTATCTGATAGAAATTTTGAGTTGGCCATTTGCTGTCGAGGAAACTTCGAAAAAGGCTCGTTCGACTGAAAATTGAAATAGTCAAATAGTGCCCTTTTTAATAGTCAAAAATGATCGGAGGGCAACTACCTCTATTACTACCTCTATAGCTGTATGGAACTAAATCGAAACACACTATGCCCACACAGGTTGTCAAGTGGACGCATCAGAAATGCTTCAGGAATGGTTGATGGTATGCATCAAGCTTTTAACGTCAGAGTGTGTTGAAGGGGATGTTGAAGAAACCAAAGGTGCTATGCCCATACTGCTACTAGTTCTACCACAACTATTGCAACTGCGCAAGCTAAGGGTATTAAGGTGAAGCTTTTAAGGAACATTTAGGAGGATGTTCAGCTAAATAAATAAAAAAAAACTATGAGCATGTGGACTTTCAAAAAGGTGACAAAGCAATATCGGAAGAACAACTTATATTATTAATCTATAAGAACAATTTTCTATTCTTCATTAATATAAATTTTAAGGTTTTAATTATCAAAGATATAGTATACGATTAAGCTTTATTTTTAAATGAAAACTAATTTAATACAAATAAAATATTCTACTATAATTATAATAATAATTATTACTGTTATTGTGATAATAACTACAATATTACAATGTTTCTTCCATGGGCAAGCAACACAAGCTCATGGAGAGTAGAGCTCCTCAGGCAGTTTAATTCAACTCAACATTATGTAAACTGGATAAAAAAGGAGTTGAAATTAAGTGTGTGATTAAAAAAAAGGATAAGGCATGTTTATTCAATGAGATCCCTGTGGTTGATTCTTCTCGGCGAGTTTATCTATATTTGGTTCTATTGATGTTAATGATAGTCGAAGATCACCCCTTTTCATAATTTCAAGTCTATTGCGATCTTTTGATAACATTTGAGAAACACGACTAAATGCCGCTTCAACAAGATAAGATGTAGGAAAAGCAATAATGTAGAACTGCGCCTTATCCCAGAGCAAAGGGTACTTTGTAGCAACATCATTTGTTTTCTATATATTGTACTTTTTATCTTTGAATTTTGCATGCATTATTTCATCACTTTGTATTTTGTTGAGGAGCTCTTGCAAAGATATGTCTATTTCGGAAACATTAACTTCAAAAGGAATTGAAACCCAAATCAGCATATCCATCACGAGTAAGTCGCCAACCCGAGTTTGCATATCTTCATATATATTTTCCAAATATTCACCGTATAATGCAAGATTTTCATCTTGCAAATCGCTGTTAACACAGGCCAAACAGGGAAATTGTTCAAATGCACGACGCCTGATATTATTCTTATACAGCTGTAGTTTCCTTAGAAAAGCAGCAATAGCACTTTTACTAGATATCAGATCAGAATTGTTTTCTTGGAGCTGTTTATCAAGTGAATTAAATTTTTCAAATATATCTGATAAGGAAAACACATCATATTTATTTGCAAGCAGTTTCGCTCCAAGTTGTGTGTCAGCAAGAAAGGAAACAGTAGAATCCCAAAGCGCAATGAAACGCTTAAGACAATTCCCCTTTGATAGCCATCTCACCTCTGTATGTAATACGAGCCGCCCAAACTTTTCTCCATTTTGCTTACAGAATCAAACAGTTCGTGGTAACGAACTGTAGTAAGGAGCGACCCGGCTCAATAGTAACCAAAACTCTAAAAAATTGAATTTTGATATAAATAGCTACATCAAAAGAATCGCATTTTAATGCTGATTTTAAATATATAAGTTTCATCAAGTTTAGTCTTAGCCATCAAAAGTTACGAGCCTGAGAAAATTTGCCTTATTTAGGAAAATAGGGGGAAACACCCCCTAAAAGTCGTAGGATCTTAACGAAAATGACACCATCAGATTCAGCGTATCAGAGAACCCTACTGTAGAAGTTTCAAGCTCCTATCTACAAAAATGTGGAATTTTGCATTTTTTGCCAGAAGACAAATCACGGGTGCGTGTTTATTTGTTTGTTTTTTTGTTTTTTTTTTGTTTTTTTTCCAGGGGTCATCGTATCGACCAAGTGATCCTAGAATGTCGCAAGAGGGCTCATTCTAACGGAAATGAAAAGTTCTAGTGCCCTTTTTAAGTGACCAAAAAAATTGGAGGGCACCTAGGCCCCCTCCCACGCTCATTTTTTTCCCAAAGTCAACGGATCAAAATTTTGAGATAGCCATTTTGTTTGGAATAATCGAAAATCTTAATAACTATGTTTTTGGGGATGACTTACTCCCCCACAGTCTCTGGGGGAGGGGTTGCAAGTTACAAACTTCAACCAGTGTTTACATATAATAATGGTTATTGGGAAGTGTACAGACGTTTTCAGGGGGATTTTTTTGGTTTTGGGGGTAGGGTTGATGGAGGGGGCTATGTGGGAGGATCTTTCCTTGGAGAAATATGCCATGGGGGAAAAAAATTCAATGAAAAGGGCGCAGGATTTTCTAGCATTACTATAAAAAAAAAAACAATGAAAAAATAAACATGAAAACGTTTTTTCAAATGAAAGTAAGGAATAGCATTGAAATTTAAAACAAACAGAGATTATTACGCATATGAAGGGTTCTAAAAATACTTTAGCATAAAGAGCGAGGTATTTAGGAGGAGATAAATACCTCGCTCTTTATGCTAAAATATTTTTAGTGATTTCAACTATTTATTCTACGGCCTATTTGATTTAGGGGTCATTCTTAAAGAATTGGAACAAAACTTACGATTTAGTGTAGAGAGCGAGGTATTAACGAGGGTACAAACCCCCTCGTACACATAATAAAAATATAAGAATATAAAAGTTTGTTACGTAAGTTAATTCTTAAGTTACGTATATTTTTTACTAATAAAAACGTTCGTTGAATATTAAAAGTTCTAGTAGCCTTTTTAAGTAACCGAAAAATTGGAGGGCAGCTAGGCCTCCTTCCCCACCCCTTATTTCTCAAAATCGTCTGATCAAAACTAAGAGAAAGCCATTTAGCCAAAAAAAAAATTAATATACTAATTTCATTTCAATAATTTATGTGCGGAGAGCCAAAATCAAACATGCATTAATTCAAAAACGTTCAGAAATTAAATAAAAAAAACTAGTTTTTTTAACTGAAAGTAAGGAGCGACATTAAAACTTAAAACGAACAGAAATTACTCCGTATATGAAATGGGTTGTCCCCTCCGCAGTCCCACGCTCTTTACGCTAAAGTTTTTAGTAGTTTTTAAAAGTAGAATTGTGGCAAAGAGTCAAACTTTAGCGTAAAGAGCGAGGGACTGCGGAGGGGACAACCCATTTCATATACGGAGTAATTTCTGTTCGTTTTAAGTTTTAATGTCGCTCCTTACTTTCAGTTAAAAAAACTAGTTTTTTTTATTTAATTTTTCACGAAAAAGGTGGTCTTGGAGAGAATTTGATTTAATATGGTTAACTACTTTTATTACAACAGTAAGGGCATCATGCAGATGTGCACTCATTTTCTTTGCAACTAAGTGTTGACGGTGTATCACACAGTGAACACAATATAAAGTGAACAGTAAATTACAGTAGAAATTGAATTTTTAAAAATAAAGAGCGTTCTGAGTTGGTTTTCTTCATGGACCCCCAAAATATCATTGTGGACCCCCAAATTGTTGTGTTTTGCCCGTGGACCCCCGGAAATATTACATGGACCCCTAGGGTCCATGTGGACCCCGGTTGAGAACCACTGTTGTAGGGTATTTTGAACTAGGCAGAAGGCACTATATGTATGCTTTTAATATTTCCACTACAGTTACTGTAACTAATGACGCCAATGATATTAAGATGAAATTTATAGGGAACGTTTAGTTGTTTCAGATAAAGGAAAAAGGTGTAGTCATGCAGGTTTTCAAAGGGGCATATAAGCAATATCGTAGGCAGCCCCACTCTATAATAACTAGAAATATCGTTGAAACTTTTAAAGGAGCTAATACAATTCAAAATAACAAATTCTGATGCCCTTTTTAAGAGTAACAAGAGATTGGAGGGAAAGCAGCCCTTCTCCCAAGCCCCTTCATTTTCCAAATCAAATCCAATCAAAATTTTTGAGACAGCCATTTTGTTCAGCATAGTAGAACGGTCAAGCAACAATGTCTTTAGGGATATCAGGTATGTCAACTCCCCACAATTATGCAATTGACCCTCTATGCTTTAAAACTAAATGTTGCTTTAAAATAAATCAAAAGGCATTGTGTTAAGTGGTTGCCAATAAGACACCTCAGCAGTGTATTGAAAACGCCTGGGGGTTATAAGTTGAAACGTTGGGGATACTACGATTGCTACTTCTGATTTTACAATTTAAATAAATAAAAAGATTATAAGTGTATCCAGGTTGTCAAAGAGCATAGATCGATTCTTTTGGGAGTGATATTTGTCAGGTCAGGTTTTATTTGTCAGGAAGCTATACAACTAAATTCAAAAATACTGTTTGTGTCAGGATTAACAATTGTTACTAATCCATACTATCGATTTTTATAGAAAAAAAATGAAAAGATATAAAACATTATTTTTTCCATGGAAAAAGTATGTCAATCAAAAAAGAACAGAAATTCATTTAAAAAACTTTCCACAAAACAAGTTTTTCGAAGAAAAGTAAAGAGCTCCATTAAGCCAAGAATTAGCAAAAATGAAGTCATATAAAACTACCACAAATCACTATCAATAAATAAATGAAACTCAAAACGAACAGAAATTACAATAAATTAAAAATATAAACAATTACAAAGAATTGTAAGCTGCAGATAGAACTAACTTTATATTCTTTGACTCATGATGAAACATCATACAATTACTATAATTTGATTTACAATATGCCTACAAAAGTATTAGATTGCCTGCTGCAAGAGATCTCAGTCATCAACAGAGCTCTCTCTGTGGGTCGTATCGATGGTAGGGGCCTTGACTAGACATTGCACCGTGTGTGCATCAATTCAGAGCAGTGAGAGAATTAGAATCAATCGTTGTGTATCGTGTGATTTTTCATTTTATTCTCCGGGTCAAAAGCGGAAAATGGAGTGAATGATAGAGCAGCAATATGCCTTCAAGTTGGGGCTTCTCTTAGGTAGAACAACTTCAGAGACTCTATCCTAGATTGATGAGACCTGCAGAGACATATTCATGTCCAATGTCGACGTTTTTCGTTGGCGTAAGGACTCTTAAGACAAGTGGGAGACCGTTAAGGACAAAGTTCGATCTGGATGCTCTTGGCGAGTTTTTTCAACGAAAACCTGTCAAGTAAGAATTCTTGCAGCCAAACTATCGATTAGGTCTACAGTTAATATCGGGAAACTTCTTATGTGTAACTCGTCAGCACACAACATTGTATCTGAGAATCTCAATGTGAGAAAAGCTGTGCAAAATTGGGGCCAAAAATGCTGAGTGATGAACAAAAACAATGATGAATTGATCTGCGCCGTGAAATGGTGGAGGTAGTGGAAGTTGAAGCAGGCTTTTTGGACATCGTAATAACATGTGACAAAACACTTCAATACAACCCTTACAGCGAACGCCAAAGTTGAAGGGTGCCTCCCCGGCCCTATAGGATAAGAATAGGGAAGTCTAATGTGTTAATTAGGAAGTCCAAAACCATGTTCATTGTCTTGTTTGGCTACGATTGGGTGTAACACAACGCGTCTTTCCCTCAATGATAGGCCATTGAAGACGCTGAAAACCCGACATAGAAAAATTATAGTCCTCTATCTTTAGCAACAAGGAAAAGCACTTTTTTATAAGAAGCTCCTTTTTTTATTTTGCTTTTTTTCGCCGCCACAAGCGGAGCACTGAAACATAGAGACATGTTTAAAGGCTCAAATGGTAGGAAATCGCTAAATCTAGTGTAATTGTTGACAAAACTTCATCTTCATATTTAAGATGATATAGCACATGTATCTTTTGACAAGATTAGCAAAAGAATGCGAGGCAATTTCTTTTCTCTTTTTTCATTTCTGTTGTGAAAACGGGCAGTGCCAACAAAGAACTATGGCTTTGGAATGGCCTTTTTGACATTACCATGTCAATCTAGGTCTTACTAAAAATTTATACACAATTTTATATTTTCTTGAAACTGTCAAAAAGAAAATTTTTGAACCCTCTTGAATATTTATATTTTAAGTGTATTTAATATTAATCAGTGGTGGTTCTAAACTGTCTTGCCCCCGGAACGAAGACTAGTACTTACTCCTGTTAAGCCAATTCTTAACAAAATTTTCGATTATTAACAAAATCTATAAACGTTATATATTGTCAAGTATAATAAATGAGCGTGAGAATAATAAGGTAATAATTAATAAGGCACCATAAATAAATAAATACTGTTAAAAAACGCTAAAAATAGTGTTGAAAACAAACACTAAAAATTACGAATTAATTCTATTAAGTAACCCAATAAGAAACATTCAACAACGTAGAGAAACCCTTTGTTCCTTACAAATATTTTTGTTACTTAAAATGACAAATATTAAATGTATTTGTATTATGTAAGTTAAGTAATTGAATGTATTAAGTAAATGAATTATGTACTTTTGCGAATTTTCTCTTCTTCGAACATTCCAAACTAGATAGTTCAAGTAATGGCTTAAGTTATATCCTGTGCACTGTAATAAATGGACGCTTGAACAATAGTGTATTAATGGATAAAATAAGTAAATAGATAAAACAAATGCTAAAAATTTTGTTTAAATCAAACACAAAAATTAACAAACGTTATTAAACAACTAATAACGCTAGAGAACTACAAAATTATGGACAAAACAAACATTAAAGAATTATGTTTTTTATCCTTATATGACCTGTGCATGTGTTTAATTTACGCATTTTTTTTTTGTCAAATTTTACTCTACTGTTTGGTTTATAAACTTGTTAAAGTAGGCCTCTGAACGGCTCAATTTAAATGCTATTTTCACTTTTTCTAGTATAATAAACGGACGTGAGAACAATCAGGTAGCAAGACAGAAAGAACTACCTAAGTCAATAGAAACAAATTTCCAACTCAAATCTGAAAATGGCGATACCTCAGTTTTGGAAAAACCACTCAAAGAGAAGAAGAAAAAGAAAAATAAAAACAAAACGGTAATGCTTTCTATTACCGTTTATTTATTTTTTTATTTTTTTATATTTCTATTCTATTATCGTTTATTACCGTTTACCTAGAATATTTCTATTGTTCACTAAATTCTGGAAAAGTCATGGAAAGAGAAGAAGAAAAACAAAACGGTAATGTTTTCTATTAACTTTTCTTTCAATATTTCTATTCTATTACCATTTACTTGTAACATTTCTATTACACACTAAATTTGTCTAGTTTTAGATCATTTTATTTTGTTTTCTTTGTCTGTTCGCTTCACTTTGATGCACCGGCAAGTCGAGCAAGGATTTTCCCTAGGAAAAATGTTTCCCTGATTAAATATGTCTGCTATGCTTTGAGCATTTGATCAAAGCTTTTCCTTGATTAATATATCTGCTTTACTTATGATGGTTATTTAGAATCAGTAATATAACTTCAACAAGTCTCTTGTTGTATTTCTTCTTCTTGTGTAGTAATTTTGCCCGACCTCCTGGTGTAATTTTTGAACCTTTTGCTGCAACTTTCAGTAAAACGCTTTGAATGTACTAGTTGTAATATAGCCAACTAATATTAGAATATTGGAAGGCATTGAAATGAAGAGATGATGATGAGTAATGAAAAGATCGATCAAGTGGGCAGCTTCCCTTACCTGAATTGTATTATCAGCAAAGATGGGTTCAGTTAGGATGTTAAGGGTAGAATAGCGACCGTCTAGGGTATCTTTTTCCACCGTTGAAAACCGTTTGTAAAAATAGCAAGATATGTTAGCGAACCAAGATTAGATTATTGGAAGCTACGGTAGTGTTAGTGATCAAATATTGTTCTGAAACGTAGCTGCTCCGAAAGCCTGAGAAAGAAGGCTTTCGGAAAGAAGGTTAAGGGCTTTTGATAGGAATTGTCTAAGAGGTACCCGTATGACTGACCGTATATCAAATGATGATGTTTATGGCTTAAAAGATAGGCGGAAGATAGTTGAGGACAAATATCGATCTGGTCGCCTTTCAGTGAGTTTTTTCAACGAAATGTGTAATAAAGAACCCGTGCAGCCAAACTCAGTCGATTCAGTCTGCGGTTGAAGTGAAGAATGATGTGTATAAAAATGTGGTTCGATCCCGATTTCTAGGACGGCTAAGATGGCTAGGCCACGTTTTACAGATAAAGTATGACAGATTGCTGAAACATTCATCGTTAGCTAAACAAAAAGGAGGTCGTCTCCGTATGGAATGGGTAAAGATGATAAGGGAGGATTTAAAGAAAATACGAACTGCATGGAAGGGCTTAAAGAGCGAAGCTTTAGATAGATTAGGGTGAATTAGGAGCGTGCGGAGCTGTTCGCTTGGTACTGCAGCGAATTATTATTAGTAGTAGTGATTTAGTGCTTGAAGTGTCCATAAAACTGAGATCTTTTTTAATGACATATCTATGGACAGAATTCGCACCTGATAATTCACCCTACCTGAGTATTCATTTCTTGTTGTTTTAGGATTCATCTATTCATCCATCGTAGTATCTTTAAGTTTTAATTTTTTGAAATATTGTTTTTTGCCTGTTTTTGGTTTCATTTGTTCATTCATAACATTTGCCTTCATTTTCAGTTTGAAATATTAAATGACTATAAGTATTCATGCGGCTCTTAGCTTTTCATTGAATAATTTTCTTTTCGAAACATTTTTTTTTTTTTGGGGGGGGGGGGGCATAATTTCATTTTGTTTTTCAACTGACATAATTTTATAATTAGTAAATTGTGGAAATTTTTTTTCCATTTTTTCTGCTCAATAGCTAAAATGTTGGATTTTAATGGGAATTTTAGGAAAATCTGAACTTTTTGTTAAAATATCCAGTCTGTGCAAGATTGTTTGTCTTCCGTTGGGATGGAGCCAAACGGATCCACATTCTTAATGCGTTTTGAAATAGAATACATAAAATAAATTTTCGATAGGTTATTCATTTGTAATAATTATGTAATTTTTTGTTTGTTATTTTTTGTTGTCTTGGGGTCACGCAAGGTAGTTTATGTTTTTGTTTTTTATGTTTGTTGATTTCGGTATATGGTCTCATTCTCCACATTCTCCATATTCTCTCATTCTCCATATTCTCTTTTTTTCCCTTGAATTTAGCACAGCCTCGCAAGCTTCGCTTATATTGTGCTATTGATTAAGGAATGTTTATTTCTAGTAAAATTGTTCTACTACTACTACTACTGTAGATACCCTTAAATATGAAGTTACATTCATGTCTTTCGATTGTCTTAACCATTAGTTTCCTTAAATAAAATGTATTCAGGGTCATTTATTAAAAAAAAGGTCAGGCTTTGGTTAAAAAAAAAGAATCGTACTTTGCGAATCAATACAGCCGGATTTTTATCCCTTTTTTGTCTTCGCTGAATTTCTCTTGACTCTGTCTACATGTCTACATCTGTGGAAAAATCTAATTGTTTAGCTATGAACCAATGTCATCAAAATTTTCTTCCCAAATTGATGCACTGTATAAGCTCAACTTGGTCCAGAATATTTACCCAAGAAGTTTGAAACTGAACGGAGAAAAACAATATTTTATGCTCTTAGGGGTGTCACGAATTTCAGGTGTCAAACTCACGTTTTAAACCGAAGTTTCAAACTGAAAACTTTGAAATTGAGGTTGTAACTGAAACTTTAGGAAGTTTTAAAATGAACAGAGAAAAACAATATTTGACTCTCTTAGGGGTGTCATGAATCTCGGGTGTCAAACACGTTTCAAACCGAGGTTTCAAACTGAAACTTGAAATTGAAGTTGTAAATGAAACTTGAGGAAGTATAAAAATGAACGGAGAGAACAATGGGTGTGACGAATTTTGGGTGTCAAACTCACGTTTCAAACTGAAAACTTGAAATTTGAAGTTGTAACTGAAACTTAGGAGGTTTTAAAATGAACGGAGAAAAACAATATTTGACTCTTAGGGGTGTCATGAATTTTGGGCGCCAAACTCACGTTCATTGACGTCCAAGGACGCTTTTCCATTGGTGACGGTGAAATATTGAAGAGTTATACAATTCAGAGGTAATGTTTGTGCTTTAAGAAAAATTTTTGCCTAAAGCCAGATAATTTTTGGTTGCTCGGAACAATATATAAAAGTTGATACCATCGGAACGGAATTTAAAAGAAGCATGAAGAACCAAAATAAGTATGCTTTTAAAATTGTAAAAGTGAATTAGTAGTCGAAAAGAAACTATTTTTCAATAATTATGTTTTTTTAATAGTTGGAAATTATTTAAAACGAACAATTAGTCTTAAAAATTGTTTGTTTCAAAATTGATTGTCATTTTGAAAATTTGATTTTCTTTGTTTATGATAAAAACAAACGTATATTTAATGATTTAAAAATCATTGAGTTTCAAAAATACCAAAAACAAATTATCAAATAAAATGCGTTTTCTTTAATTTGATATTTGGATAGTTTTCTATTATTAGTATTTGGACAGTTTCCCTAACCTAGTTTAACTAGGGTCTGACCGATATGAATATTTAGGGTCCGATATTGATACTTATATATCGTTATCGCAGCGATACGATAATAATATAATTTGCCGACAAATTCCCATCCGAAAAAAAAACCTTATCTAAAGTTTAAATCTTCCATTCTCTGCCCATATTCATACTCACATGTTTGTCCCTGGTCTATTACACACCACAGATTATGCCATTTACAAGAACTGTTTGATTTTTTTTTCTTTTCTGATCAGTAGCTTCTTAGCAGAAAAAAATCCATCGAAGAAGCGGGTTTAGTTATATAAATACTAATACATGAAAATTTTATTGAAAGAACTGTAAGATATTTATATAAATTGATTATTCAAATTTCGACAGCGGAGCTTTGAATTTTAATGATTCACATATTAATGTGACAAACTCCAATTCACATTCATATGATATGGTCTCTTACTAACAAATATATATATATATATATATATATATATATATATATATATATATATATATATATATATATATATATATATATATATATATATATATATATATATATATATATATATATATATATTTGTGGTACATCTATTCGTCTCTGGATCAGGATCGTCCGACGTGGAGGTTTACCATTGCTGCCCTCTTCACCAGTAGGCGTCGTAGTCTATGTAAGTTTAGCTATTAAGAGCCTCTTTCTCGACGACAAAAGTCTTTTGTATGTTGTGTTCTGGTTTGTTTAACATTTATACTTTCTTTTTTCCCAATATAGATTGTAGAATTACAATAAACCTTTTTTTTCTAGGAGGAGTCTAATCTGATGGTAGAGATAGAAGGAGCATCAAAGAAAAAAGCTAGAGTAAAGAAAGAAAAGAGAAAAAAGACGACTGAAGGAAGCCTCATTGAATTTGATGATGCCAAGGATATCACGTCTCAGAAGACCCTGCCGAACTCTTATTTATTAATGGGAGAAAATGACTCAGTAGAATTGGTAAATTTTTAGCTTGTCTTTTTTATGTCCCTTTTCATGTTCTTTCTTTTCCGCTTTTTCCATGTTTTCTTTCTTCTTTTTTTGTTGTGAAAAAAAGGTGTCGGTTGACATTCTGACCTCATAAGTTTGTTTTGTTTTTGTCGCTAATTAGTTATATTTCTTTCTGCCATTTACTGTTTCAGGATTATCTGTAAAATGTAAGAATTTACTGATAAAAAGGAAAAAAACAGAGAAATTGTTAAATACAATATCTTCTCAGTACAGCCAATAGGTTCATATTAAAGTAATACGGACCAAGACAAATAAACACCTGCATTTCAAATTTTTCTGAATATTAATGTCAAAATGTTCATTCCAATGAATTGTAAGTAAAGAGCCACCCATGCCTAAAATAAAACCCACGCTTCTCAACCCTTCATTCAAACACCTGGTGAAGCGTTTGGTGTAAATTTCTTATTATTTTGATAATTATTGACTACACAGTACACGCAGTAACCCTATTATTTTAATTTTATGTTAAATTTTTTTAAATAATATCTAAATTTTTATTTAAATCATTAATTTTTATTAAAAAAATTATTTAAAAAATTTGAATTTTAAAAAATAACATTTAATTTTTATTTAATTTATATAAACTAAAATAGACTACCCAGTAACCCTAAAGTCTCAAAGAGCCGTCGTCTATAAAAGAATGAAAATGTTTGTATCACTTGGTATGCGCTCCACCTAAATAGTTTAAGGGAAGTATCGCCCACCACAAGAGACATTTTGCATTTTAGTTGTATTGTGCATGGTACAATTACAAGAGAAACTATTAATATACTTCCAACGATTATTAAATGTAGCATAATATGTATGTGATTTAATATTAAATGCATAAAATAAACCGTGGAGACTACTTCGGAGCACTATAAGCTTCTTTAGAACCAACGATTTGATATAATGTACCATTAATTATTAATAGTTACTAATTATAATCAATTGCTAAATTAATTGAAAAATGAAAAATCAAATAAATTAATGAAAAATCAAAAATGATAGCCTTTAGTGTTAAAATGCGGAGAGTTTTTTCACTTGACTTGACGTTTATGTGTCACTTTGTGGATAGGCAATAATTATCTTACAACCCTAGTTATGTGCTTGTAATCCATTGGGCCAGTTGTAGCTTATATCAAAACATACCTTTAGGATTGGATGTCCAACTCAGATAACGTTTGGCTCTTATAGCCGTTAGCTCTCTACTTTCTGGCTTCAGATACTCTGGCTGAAACGTTTTTTACATAAGAAACGTCAGCTTTCTTACAAACGTTTACATAAACGTCAGGGCGAAAGAGAGAGAGAGAGAGAGAGAGAGAGAAAGAGAGAGAGAGAGAGAGAGAGGGTTTATTTAAACAACAATCGTAGCTGAAATGACTAATTTGATGTTGAACTACAAAAAATGTTGTTGTGTGCTATTATATAATGACGTGAGAAAAAGGGACGAAAGAGTTCTGGTAGAGGTTTTTCCGAGTACGCAGAGGCACAAGTCATAGCTTCTGTCTCGTACGGTTAACAGACAGGGCTTCTGGGGGTCAAATGTCACGGTGAGCAGGGTTAGATATTAGCAGCATTGTGCAATACCTCAGGATAAGGTCACCCAAACGGAGTTCCAAACTTTGGATTCTAGGGTTGCTAGGGCATCGTAGTAGGAAATGTCTATTATTCAGGCAGATCCTGGCTGCCCATTTTTGGACCGACTCCAGTTCCTGCATTAGATAGGCGGTTCTTAATAGTGACGGGCCCCAGACGGGACAGGCGTATTCAAGTATGGGACATGTGTAGCAGAGATATACCCGAAGAAGACTGTGGGAGTTGCAGCCGAAGCGACACATTTTTGAAAGGGTTTGCAGAGATGAATTAGCTTTACGGGTCACATTATTAATACGGGTAGTAAAGGTGCAGTCATGTGAGAAAATGAAACCTAGTATTTTACCTCACTCATAACAGGGAAAGGAATTTCAGGGGGATGAAGTCTCTCTTTAGCGGGTTCAGTCTAAGTATTTTTGACTTAACAGAGTTAATGGTCAATTTCGTATCAGAGCACTGTGAACTTAGTAGATCGAAAGTGATTTTAGGGAATTGTTTGGTGGGGACACTGCCATGAAGAAGATAGGTGAGTAAGAGCGACAAGTTGTCGACAAATTTGTATTTATCGTTATGTTCCACCAGCAAGTAGTTAATGATGGCAAGAAACGTTATTCCTGCCAGTTTCGTCCCTTGAAGGGCACCGCAGATTATTCTACTCCACTCTGAGTCACAGTCCGCTTCGTGGAAAGCAAATACTTTTTGCTGTCTTTCAGAAAGAAAATCAAGCACAATGGCTAGCGTTTGTCCTTTATCACCCATTTGTTTCAGGTTTTGACAGGCCACTAGGGGTGATAGGAGATCATAAGCTTTATAAAGTCGATGGCGGCTAGGTCGACAAAACAGCCTTGCTTTTCAAGCCACTTCAGGATCTAATCGTACATTCTGATATGTATATAAACGTCCCACATTTTGGGAGTCCGCCATATTGGCATTTATGGATAGTCTCACTTACTTGCTCTAGTAGTAACCGCAAGATGAACGATTCTTTCACTTTTGCTAGGCGTGGCGTTAGGGAAATAGGTCTTGTCATCACACGACTTGTGCGGATTCACTTAGGGAGTTGCACGGATGTGGGATTTTTCAATGATCTAGGGAAGATCCCGGATGCAAAGCACTGGTTTATAATAACTGAGAGTGGCAGGGCTAGGAACAAAAAAAATTCACATATGAGCTTTGCAGGTATTTCGTCTGGGAAAGGAGAGGCGTTTGTCTTCACTTTCCTGATTTCACTATACCCTCAAATTCACTGAGTGCTATTGTTCCTTCGTTGGGACAATCATCAAGAAGCGAGGCTTTCTCCTCAGGGGGGGGGGGGCGGTAAAGGCAGGAAAAGTGATACAAACGGAGGTGAGAAATGCATTAACGTCACGAGACCCCAGTATTCGCCCATTATCGTCAAATATTTTGACATTGGTTTTCGAAGCATTAACACTTATCGCTTTGATTGAATGGTGCCACTTTGCAAGTTCAATGTTGAGCGGGGGGTCAATTTTTTCACGATTTGCGTTTTGCATTCCTGATCATGTTAACTATTGGGTTTCTTTTGGTCGCTCCTTGATTTTCCTTGCCCCTCGAGTAAAGGCGGCTGCGTTCACGGATCAGGGCCTTAATAGTGGGCGTAATTCATGGCTTGTCGGATTCACTTTTAACCACAGTCTTTGTTGGAAATATATCGAGGTATTTGGAGTACAATTTTTCACTCGGTAATTCTCGGTCATTTCACTTCGGTAATCCAGCGGCCATGTTCACGGATTCCAGAGTCAGTTATTGGTCTATTAGTGATCCGTGAAAGGTTAGGTTTTCTCACAGAACTCTTTCCTTTGAGAAACAGGGCGTAGTGATCAGACAAGCTGACTAGTCCAAGCGATGTCGGGGGGTTGGTATAGGTCCTCAGTGTTTGTAAGTGTCAGATCAAGGTAACTGCTAGACGAGTGAGTGGGAAAGTTCACAATCTGATTTAGAGAAAGACTGGAGGCTAGATAAGCTTTCTATGTCTGGTTAAGATCGCCAACAATTATAAGAGCAGGACTGCTATATCGGCTTCTAAGTGTATCGTTGTTTGGAGGTAGTTGGTTGTATCGTTGTTTAACCGTTGTTTGGCGGTAGAAAACTAGGTCACGCCTGTTTTTTGCACTTTCAGTCTAATATACAGATGCCGTTATCACAAACGAGAGACGACGAAACAAGCCCGTGATTTTGCATATTACCCGTATAACCTCATATTCTCGATTTGTGAGTTCAGTTAGGGGTTTACACGATATGTCTTTCCGCGCATAAATTCCTACACCGCCGTCGAGCCTGTTGTCGCCTTGGCTATTTCGAGTACTTAGAAATGAGTTGTATCCATCAGTCCGTCCTTTAGCCTCGTCGAGGTTCCAAATTTCTGTCACAGTAGCAACGGCGATGTTACTGCTACGGAGCAGGACTTCCAAGTTTTCCATCTTGTTAATAGGGATCGACAGTTAGCCAAGAGGAAATTAGGCATGGTTGGTCTATGGAACACTATCGGCTTAAGAACGGACGGGCTGTCCTGGATGGTGCAAATGGGGGTTTCGTCAAATCTCTTCAGACCGGGTATTTTATGTGTTTCGGACATCTTGATTTTTCTAGATTTCGCTCAAACACTTGTTTTGACGAAGGACAATTGTCACGGTTTGTTACTACTACCGAAATAGCTCACCCCGTACGCCTTCTCGTTTCATTTCTTCCTGCCCAACATTCATGTCTCCTTCGTGTCGGTTTGTTTCCACCTGTGAACGGTGGGCCATCTGTGACTTCTCGCAGTAAATGCAATGTACTTAGCGTAGTCAAGGTAGATGGCGCCAAAGCAGTGGAAAGGAAACGCAGCTTTATTAAGTCAGTTTTTGGCACAACGACGGCTTCAATGGGAGTGATTAGACTCGAGAATAGAGCGAAAACAACTGCATAAGTCAATATAATTTTCACCATTTTCAGAACCAACTTTCGCGCACAAATATAAAGCTAAACTGTGGTGAGATGTTTTGCTAGCCGGACGGCGCAAGTGAAATCTACCTGTATGAAGCCTTTATATCTATCTATATGAAGCCTTTTAGTTCGTAAATCCACATTATTTTTCTTTCTAAGCTCTCAGGAGGTATAATAGATATAAGAGGTAGAGCGTTTCTTTGTTTTATGTCTTATATGTCTTCTATTGATAATATATGAGGGGGGTTACCTCCTCCTCAACACCTCGCTTTTTACGCTACTGTTCGAATTCTCCAATATTTTCAGGTCGACTACTGAAATACAAGGTTTGTTTAATTAGAACAATAAGAAGCTTTTTAAAAGTGCCAAAAACTTTAGTGTAAAGAGCGAGGTGTTGAGAAGGGGGTAACGCCCCTCATATACGTAATAAGGAGCGAAGCGTCTCAATAGTAACCAAAACTTTAAAAGATAGAATTTTGATAAAGGTAAAGGTAAAGGATACGGCATTAGACTTTACAGTCCCTACCGGCGGTGCTGATCTCCGTTTCTTGGCCCTTCAGCCAGGAAGTGCAATGGGGGGTTGGGGGCCAACCATCCTGTGCTTTCGCACACCCTTCCTGTTTACCTTCCCCAGATTTCTCCAGGTACCCATTTAAAGCTGGGTCGACTCTGGCTAAGCTTACAGAGTCACGCCACTGACTCCCGTCCCAAACTGAACAATTGGGTACACTGGGATTTGAACCCGCGTCCTTTCAGACAAAGGATCCCAAATCCAGCGCACCAACCGACTCGGCTAGGATACCAATTGAATACCAATGGATATATCCACAAAATTGACTTATTATGCTAATTCTCGATATATGGATTTCATTAAATTCGGTATTACTCATTGAAGGTTGTATTTTTTGCCAGGAGGAAGAATATTTGCCAGAAGAAAAATATTTAAAGAACCTAGAAGAAATAGCTTCTTTATAATAATAGTTCCATTGAATTCTGATGCTTTTTGAAAATATGTAAAATTAATTAAGTTTACTGCTACCCATTAAAATTTGCGAGTCTGATAAAATTTTCCTAATTTTCGAACTTAGGGGGGAAACGCCCCCAAAAATTCTGGGAGTCGTAAATAAAATCTAACAGTGAAATTAAGGGTATCAGAGAACCCTACTGTAGAAGTTTTAAGCTCATATATACAAAAAATGCGGATTTTTACATATTTTTTTACAGAAAAATAAATCCACGGATTCGTGTTTATTAATTCTTTTCCCTCGGGGTTGCTTGTTTCGAATAAGTGATCGTAGAAAACCTGGAGAGACATCATTTGATCGGAAAGCAAAAATTATAGTGCCATTCTTAATTGATTAAATTAATTATTGGAAAACAGCATTGGAAAAAAGCCAGTCCTCCTCGAAGGCCCATTGTTTCACCAAAGTCTTTCAATACAAAAATTTAGATAGCCAATTTTGGTTCAAAATAGTTGAAAGATATAATAGCTTCGTTCTGTGATATAACTTGACCCCTCAACACCCACGGGGCTATGACTACAAGCTTTGAACTTTGCCTATTGTTTACATATTTTATTAGTTATTGAGAAGTATACAGATATTTTTTCAAGGAAAGCATTTTCGGTGTTGGAGTAGGTTGTTTTATACGGGGAGATTTTCACATTGGGAAGATAGTTTCTGTTGGTTAACAAAGAAAATTTTGCACGGAAGAATACTTTGCCAAAATCAATATGCTAATTTTGTCTTAATTTTTCATGAATGATGAGCCGAATCCGAACCTCCATTAGTTGAAAAATTTTCAGAAATAAAAGAAAACAAGTTTTTCAATAGAAATTAAGGAGCGGCATTAAAACTTTTCATTAAAAACGGGTTAAAACGGAACAGAAATTATTCCGTATGTGAAAGGCGCTGTCCCCTCCTCAATGCCCTGCTCTTTACGCTAAAGTTTTTTATTACTTCAAAAAGTAGATTTGTGACAGAGTCAAGCTTTAGCGTAAAGCTTTAGCGATGAGGGGACAGCCCCTTTCGTATGCAGAATTATTTGTTTTAGCTTTAAGTTTTAATGCCGCTCTTTACTTTCAGTTAAAAAAAACTTTCTTTTTCTGCTATGAGAGGTAGGGTGCTTCTTAGGTATATTTCTTCCATGTCCGGTAGAATTAATTCTGTTGATGCGCTTTTCCGTTCATTCTCAAAAGTTGTCCATGGTGCCACTCGAGGGTCTCTTAACTTAGACTTTCCTTCTAAGCTTTTCTAATTTTAATATTTTTTTGTATATTTAACATAGTTTATTTTACAAAATTTATCTAATTATTTATTACAAAATTTTATATAAAAATTATAAAATTGTGATTTTATTTTAAATAAGTAAATAAAATAAAATGAATAAATATAATAAACTACTGTTATAAAATTTATATATAAATAGTGTAATTTATTTAATGTAAATTTATTATATTTTTACGATTTTTCCTATTAAAAATATAAACATATTTTTAGGAGCTGTCAGTGGTCTTTATCGTTTTAGGCAAAGCTAATTAGAAATAAGAAACTTTACTAAGCATTGCTTGTTTAAAATGCTGGACAAAATTCTAAGAATGAATTAGACTTACTTGCAACGGGGTTGCTCGAATTTACTAAACATTTAGGGGGGGGGGCAAAGATTTTTCTGAAAGAGAAGATACAAAAAAGGTACTTTAAAAAAAAAATTGAGGGGTGCAAAAGCAATTTTTTTTATTTTGTCTCAAAAGTTTAAAGTCACAATTATTTATTCACTTTAGAAAGAATATGGAACGCATTTTGGGAGAAATAGAAACTCCCAATTTTCTTTTAACATGAATAACAATCTGGAAACCCTGATTAGACGAATCGGTTGAAGATGGGCTACACGTAAATTTATTGTTCATAACGCCAAAAAGTGTCTCATATCCCGCCTGTGCCCCCGGCGTCCTCGTTGTAGTTGTGTCCCTATGTCCCGGTCGTCATTTATATTCCCTGTGTCCCGGTCGTGATTTGTGTCCGAGTGTCCCAGTCTGTAATTTCTCTTTGAGGTTCCCGGTCGTCATTTATATTCCCTCTGTCCCGTTGTCTGTGTGTGTGTGTGTGTGTGTGTGTCGAGTGACGTCATGTTTGTGTGTCGACTGACGTCATGTTTGTCGACTGACGTCATTATAAGGATTGAGCTGTATGCGTCATGAAGTTGTTTGTTGACTGACGTCATGTTTGTCAACTGATGAAATTACATACCGGGACACCGGGACACAGGGAATATAAATGACAACCGGGAACCTCAAAGAGAAATTACAGACTGGGACACCCGGACACAAATCACGACCGGGACACAGGGAATATAAATGACGACCGGGACATAGGGACACAACTACAACGGGGACGCCGGGGGCACAGGCGGGATATATAAATGACGACCGGGACATAGGGACACAACTACAACGGGGACGCCGGGGGCACAGGCGGGATATATAAATGACGACCGGGACACAGGGATTGTTCGAATAGAAACTACAGACCGGGACACAAATGACGACCGGGACACCGGGACACGGGGAATATAAATGACGACCGGGACACTCAAAGAGAAATTACAAACTGGGATACCGGGACACAAATGACGACCGGGACACAGGGAATATAAATGACGACCGGGACACAGGGACACATCATTAGAATAATGAGGTATAGATCTGAATACGGATTGTTTTTCCCATGGACAATTATATGTTGCATGTTCAAGAGTCAGTAAACCTGACAATCTATTTATATGCACAGACAATGGGACAGCGAAGAATGTTGTATAGTCGCATGTTTTACGTAGTTAAAAACATATATATATATATATATATATATATATATATATATATATATATATATATATATATATATATATCATGAAAAGAGAAATCACCAATGCAACAGCACAAACACAAAAAAAAAAATAGAGACAGAAGGAGAAAAGGAAGACTGTTTTCCTAAATTAGTGATTAATATAGACCAGCACTTGAATGAGGCCTTAACCCTACTCATCCATACAATCACATAGGTCAAACAGCATAGCCACACACAATCAACCATAAAGAATAATCCATGGACAGGCAGTCATGTCGTCAATAAGTATAAGTCGTCATTTACCATACAATAGAAAAAATAATATAGACAAATAATTCAGAGGCAACACCCAACGTAAAGCCTGTTTTACGACTAAATTTAAAATTTCCCCGGAGTCTATTGAGAAAAGATTGGTTTTCCTGGAAAAAATGAGATAAATACAATCCCAACGTTAGAGTTAGATTTTTCCAGAAATAATTACTTGTAGCGGCAAATTATTCTCCATGTAATAATTCTATCCATCCACACCAGAATTTTTTGAGAATGCAAGCTCTCAGAATTATACAACCTACGCCAATATCTCTATTCACAGGTGGGACACAACTACAATGGCGCGTAACTAATATGGCGCGTAACGACTTACGCGCGCGGGGGGGCTTGGGGGGTTCGCGAAGCGCCCCACCAACTAGGTGTTGGGGTGGCGCGAAGCGCCACCCCAACAGCTTGTATATATATATATATATATATATATATATATATATATATATATATATATATATATATATATATATATATATATATATATATATATATATATATATATATATATATATATATATATATATATATATATATATATATATATATATATATATATATATACTAGCTGTTGGGGTGGCGCTTTGCGCCACCCCAACACCTAGTTGGTGGGGGCGCTTCGCGCCCCCCCCCCCCAAGCCCCCCCGCGCGCGTAAGTCGTTACGCGCCATAATAGTTACGCGCCATTGTAGTTGTGTCCCTATGTCCCACCTGTGAATATAGATATATATATATATATATATATATATATATATATATATATATATATATATATATATATATATATATATATATATATATATATATATATATATATATATATATATATATATATATATATATATATATATATATATATATATATATATATATATATATATATATATGGTTTTAACTACGTAAAACTTGCGAATATACAACATTCTTTGTTGTCCCATTGTCTTTGCATATAAATAGATTGTCAGGTTTACCGACTCTTGAACATGCAACATATAATGGTCCATGGGAAAACAATCTGTATCCGTTGTAGTTGTGTCCCTGTGTCCCGGTCGTCATTTATATTCCCTGTGTCCCGGTCGTCATTTGTATCCCGGTGTCCCGGTCTGTATATACATTCGTTTTTTAGTTTTGTTTTTCTCCTTTATTTTTTTCCTTTTTTTTCTTTTTTAGTTTATTTAGATTTTTAGATTTTTTAGTTTTTTTATTAGTTTTTAGTTTTTTTTTCTTTTTAGTTTTTTTGTAGTTTTTACCTTCTTTTTAGTTTTGTTAGTTTTTTTTTTTACTTATGTCCTGGTCGTCATTTATACTCCCTGTGTCCCGGTGCTTTGTTGATTGCTAATCGAACATTCCTTTTGTCTCGTCATTTATTTTTTTCTTTTTTAGTTCTTTTAGTTTTTACCTTTTTTAGTTTTTTTTAGTTTTTTAGATGAAATTTTTTTTTAGTTTTTTCCTTTTTTTCTTTTTAGTTTTTTATTGGTTTTTACCTTTATTTTAGCTTATTTTTCAGTTTTTTCCTTTTTTTTAGTTTTTTTTTATTTTTTATTTTTTTTAGTTTTTTACCTTTTTTTATTTTTTTTATTTTTTTTAGTTTTTAGCTTTTTTACTTTTTTTATTAGTTTTTAGTTTTTTTTAGCTTATTTTTCAGTTTTTTCCTTTTTTTAGTTTTTTTTTGTAGTTTTTACCTTCTTTTTAGTTTTGTTAGTTTTTTTTTTTACTTATGTCCTGGTCGTCATTTATACTCCCTGTGTCCCGGTGCTTTGTTGATTGCTAATCGAACATTCCTTTTGTCCTGGTCGCTTTCTCTTTGAGTGTCGTCATTTATTTTTTTCTTTTTTAGTTCTTTTAGTTTTTACCTTTTTTAGTTTTTTTTTAGTTTTTTAGATGAAAATTTTTTTTAGTTTTTTCCTTTTTTTCTTTTTAGTTTTTTATTGGTTTTTACCTTTATTTTAGCTTATTTTTCAGTTTTTTCCTTTTTTTTATTTTTTTTTTATTTTTTATTTTTTTTAGTTTTTTACCTTTTTTTAGTTTTTTTAGTTTTTTAGCTTTTTTACTTTTTTTATTAGTTTTTAGTTTTTTTTGGTAGTTTTTGCCTTTTTTTAGTTTTTTAGTTTTTTTTTCAGTTTTTTTTTTAGTTTTTTATTGGTTTTTACCTTTATTTTAGCTTATTTTTCAGTTTTTTCCTTTTTTTTAGTTTTTTTTTAGTTTTTAGTTTTTTTAGTTTTTTACCTTTTTTTAGTTTTTTTAGTTTTTTAGCTTTTTTATTTTTTTTATTAGTTTTTAGTATTTTTTGTAGTTTTTGCCCTTTTTTAGTTTTTTTTAGTTTTTTAGCTTTTTTATTAGTTTTTATTTTTTTTCGTAGTTTTTGCCTTTTTTTAGTTTTTTTAGTTTTTTAGCTTTTTTATTTTTTTATTAGTTTTTAGTTTTTTTTGTAGTTTTTGCCTTTTTTTTAGTTTTTTCAGTTTTGACGTCACCTGATCCAGTTTTTTCAGGTGACGTCACCTGATCCATCCACAGACAGACAACTTATTTTTATATATATAGATTTATATATATAAATAAATAACATATAAATATAATAATATAATATTTATCATGTTGAACACAATAATTTGGAGGAAGATGAGAAATGTAGAAAATTGATAAGAGTAAAAACTAAATGAGAAGATCAATGTGGAAAATTGTTTGAATGCACCGATTTAGAAATAATGTTGGCTTCCCTTTAGTTTTTTGAGGGACTGGCTTGTAAGTAAAAGCTTTAATTTTAATTTCTTTCGCCTCTAAACCAAAGATAAAACAGGAAGATCGCGGAAAAAGGAAGAAAACGTGGACAATAAAACCAGAAAACATAAAACCAGCCCATTAAAGATAAAACCAGCCCCATTCTTGGTGGAAGTGTTTATAGAATTCACTGTTCGTGTGGCCGTTTTTATATTGGAAGAACCCAACAGCAATTAGGGGATTGGTTATCCGAACATAGGTCCTCAATCAACAAGGCCATGGGGCTACGGCAAAGGCCTGAGATTTTTGAGTCCACCTTGGGTCAACATTTGTGCTAAAATCCACACCATTCCATTTTACTTGACAGCATCTCCATTATTTCCCCCCGTTAAAGGTCTCATGCAAGTTTTCAGGGAGGCAGTTGAGATAAAAAAAAGCACATACACCGAAAGGTAGCTCTCAATACCGAAAGGTCACTGGAGAGTCCTAGCCCCATTTATGATGAAATTGTTAATGTTGATCGTTTTCACTGATCAATTCATCACTGATCAATTAATCCACTGATCAATTAATTCTGATCAATTTATCCACAAAATTATGTTGTGCAATCAAATAGAATATCTGATAATAGTGATTATAGTATATAGATAATATAGATACTATCTATCTTCTATATATATAAAAATAAGTTGTCTGTGGGTCTGTCGAGTGACGTCATGTCATCGTGTCGTCATGAAGTTAGTTGTCGTCATGTTTGCTATGACGATGACGTCATTAAAGGTATTTAAGAAAATCGTTCAAAGACAAATTTTTAATTGTAAGAAGATCTTGGACGGAAAAATGTTTAATTGTAAAATGACTGAACCTACAATGGCAACAGCCGAGGAAGCTGCTCAAAGAGTCTATGCCAAAAAACTTGCGGCTGATAGAGAAAGTAAGAAAAGAAAGCGTGCCGAGGAATCACAAGAACAGCAAGAAAACAGGCTTGCGGCTGAGAGAGAAAGTAAGAACAGAAAGCGTGCCGAGGAATCACAATATATATATATATATATATATAAATATATATATATATATATAAATATAAATAAGTTGTCTGTGTGTGTGTTTGTCGAGTGACGTCATGTCTGTGTGTCGACTGACGTCATGTTTGTCGACTGACGTCATGTTTGTCGACTGACGTCATTTTAAGGATTGAGCCGTATGCGTCATGAAGTTGTTTGTGGACTGACGTCATGTTTGTCAACTGATGAAATTACATACCGGGACACAAATGACGACCGGGACACAGGGAATATAAATGACGACCGGGAACCTCAAAGAGAAATTACAGACTGGGACACCCGGACACAAATCACGACCGGGACACAGGGAATATAAATGACGACCGGGACACAGGGACACAACTACAACGGGGACGCCGGGGGCACAGGCGGGATATATAAATGACGACCGGGACACAGGGATTGTTCGAATAGAAATTACAGACCGGGACACAAATGACGACCGGGACACAGGGAATACAAATGACGACCGGGAAACTCAAAGAGAAATTACAAACTGGGACACCGGGACACAAATGACGACCGGGACACAGGGACACATCATTAGAATGATGAGGTATAGATCTGAATACGGATTGTTTTTCCCATGGACAATTATATTTTGCATGTTCAATAGTCAGTAAACCTGACAATCTATTTATATGCATAGACAATGGGACAGCGAAGAATGTTGTATATTCGCATGTTTTACGTAGTTAAAAACGTATATATATATATATATATATATATATATATATATATATATATATATATATATATATATATATATATATATATATATATATATATATATATATATATATATATATATATATATATCTATTCACAAGTGGGACACAGGGACACAACTGCAATGGCGTGTAACTAATATGGCGCGTAACGACTTACGCGCCCGGGGGGCTTGGGGGGGGGGCGTGAAGCGCCCCACCAACTAGGTGTTGGGGTGGCGCGAAGCGCCACACCAACAGCTAGTATACTATATATATATATATATATATATATATATATATATATATATATATATATATATATATATATATATATATATATATATATATATATATATATATATATAAAATAAGTTGTTTGTGTGTTATGTCTGTCTGTCTGTCTGTCCACATATGACGTCTGAATTATTTCATCATATACCAATTCAAAACGAATGTACCGGGATACCGGGGACACAAATGACGACCGGGACACAGGGACACAACTACAACGGGGACGCCGGGGGGCACAGGGGGATATGTAAATGACGACGGCGACACAGGGAATGTTCGATTTCAATCACCATCAACAAAGCTCAAGGGCAATCATTAGAATAATGAGGTATAGATCTGAATACGGATTGTTTTTCCCATGGACAATTATGTGTTGCATGTTCAAGAGTCGGTAAACCTGACAATCTATTTATATGCACAGTTAATGGGACATCGAAGAATGTTGTATATTCGCAAGTTTTACGTAGTTAAAAACATATATATATATATATATATATATATATATATATATATATATATATATATATATATATATCTATCTATATTCACAGGTGGGACACAGGGACACAACTACAATGGCGCGTAACTAATATGGCGCGTAACGACTTACGCGTGCGGGGGGCTTGGGGGGGATTGGGGCGTGAAGCGCCCCCACCAACTAGGTGTTGGGGTGGCACGAAGCGCCACCCCAATTGCTAGTATTATATATATTATCTAATATAGATAATATAGACACTATATAGATAATAGTGATTAGCCTTGAGGAGTGCTTTACGTAAGATGAAATTGTGAAATGCTATTTAGATTTGTGTTTTTATTCACTTATCCTCTCACCGTTACTAAGAAAGGGTCATCCTGTTTTAGCTTTTTGGTTTTTTTTAAGGTTTGTTTTTGTTGTTTTTTTATCAGTTTCATTTTGCTCTGAGGACGGTCAAGCGGAGGTCTTGACAGAAATATTAAAAAAAAAAGTTCTCGCTTTCCTCCTTTCTTCGCGGTTTTATGTTTTATCATGATTAGCCAGTTTGGTCTCAGAAACTATTCATAAATAAAGGATGAATATAATCCTATTTATATAATACGATAAAATAAATAATATAGTAATAAAATATGTACAATAATACGATAATAAAACATTATTATAATAATGAAAATATAAGTTATGCCATAATAAAATAATATAACATAAATATAAAATAAAAGATCGATAATATCCCCTCTAAATAAAGTATATATATATATATATATATATATATATATATATATATATATATATATATATATATATATATATATATATATATATATTTTAATCATGTTGTCAACAATAATTTGGTGGAAGATAAGAAATGTAGAATATCAATAAGAGTAAAAAACTAAGTGAGCAGATTATGGAAAATTGTTTGAATGCATCGACTTAGAAAAAATGTTGGCTCTAAATGAAAAATGTAAAATATATTATAGTATATTTGAAACAAAAGAGACCTGCGGGGCCAGGGCCACAAAAAAAACATAAAAAAAACAACAACAAAAAAGCATATAAATATAATTAACAACATACAAATACGGTTACAGTATTCAAATTAAAATTTCACCCAAAACGATTAAAGCACGAAAAACCATTAAAAAACACTAATACAAACAAAGTCGTTACAAAACATGATGGGGTATACCTACACGAAAATTGCTCAATTTTTCGTACGATAATTTTTCCTCCCACTCTCGACAAATCTCTACTCTCCACTTATCTTATTATGTATTGTATATATAATAAGATATATAGTAATATAAAATACATAATATAATAACAAAACATATATAATAATATAATATAAATGTAATAATAAAAATATAAACAATTTCAACAGAATTATTTAACATCGAATATAACATATAACATAATAATTCCATAATATAACTGAATAACATAAATTGAAAATAAAAGATATCGACAACATCGATTTATTTTGTTTCTAAGTAATATATATATATATATATATATATATATATATATATATATATATATATATATATATATATATATATATATATATATATATATATATATATATTTATATATATATATATATATATATATATATATATATATATATATATATATATATATATATATATATATATATATATATATATATATATATATATATATATATATGTATATATGTAGAATATATATATATATATATATATATATATATATATATATATATATATATATATATATATATATATATATATATATATATATATATATATATATATATATATATATATATATATATATATATATATATATATATGTATATATGTAGAATATATATATATATATATATATATATATATATATATATATATATATATATATATATATATATATATATATATATATATATATTATAATATAATATAAATGGCATATATAAATAACATAAAATTAAAGATATCGATAATATCTAAATATAAGCTGTAATTTCGGTGTATTTCGCTTCTAAATAAAATCAATGTATAATAAAATACAAAATAGGTAATATAGTAATAAAATATATATAATAATATAAATAATAAATATAAATAATATAATATAGATTATGAATAAATAAGAGATGTCGATAATATCGCCTCTAAATAAATGGTATAATTTATATTTGTTTACTAAGTTTGTATTTCAGATGGGTAAATGTCGACCCTCCAATTCTGGGATCCTACTGCTAAGTTTGAAATTAGAAAATATTGGGAACTTTACATTGAACGATATTGACTTTTCACTTGTCAGCAGTACTAAAGCAAAACTAGCCAAAAAGGTAAGTATATGTTTGTTAGTTTTTGGTTTGTTTTTTAATGTTTTTTTGTTTGTTTAGTGTGTTTAGAATTTTCAGTCAAAGAAAGTTTGGAAAAATAGGAGATAAGTCTTCCAACTAAGATAGAGCATTGGAATCTATGGCAGTGGCTAAGTGGCAGTGGCTAAGGCAGTGGCTAAGGCATTGGCAGTGGCTAAGCATGGATCCGAAACAGTGGATCTTTGAAAGGTTGAGGAAGATTTGCCAGAAGTTTTCAAGAAGAATAGTTTTTTAGTCGGATTTTTTTTTTACACTTAGTATTTAACAAGTGACATAGAGCGATCGCAAATTCTGTCGGTCTGTCTCTCTGTCCCGATTTTGCTCGTTTGGGCACTTCCAGATAAGCTAGGACGATGAAATTTGGCAGGCGCACCAGGGACCAAACCAGATTAAATTAGAAATGGTCGTTTCCCCAATTCGAAAATCGGGGGGGGGGAGGGGGACGGCTAATTCGGAAAATTAAAAAAAATGATGTGTTTTTAACTTACGAGCGGGTGATCAGATCTTATGAAATTTGATTTTTAGAAGGACCTCGTGTCTCAGAGCTCTTATTTTAAATTCTGACCGGATCCGGTTACATTGGGGGGAGTTGGAGGGGGAAACCGGAAATCTGGGAAAACGCTTAGAGTGGAGAGATCGTAATAAAACTTAGTGAAAAGAAGCTCCTAGCTCTTGGCTCTTCCGACCCCGTCACAAGTGCCATATGAGCTCTTGGCTCTTGTTTGGGGTCTAAGTTTATTAATTATAGTTCCAGTCTAATCCAAGTTTTTTTTTAAGTTTTTGAAAGGTTGAGGAAGATAAGGTAGATACTCTCCAGAGAAACAGTTTTTAAAATCTAAGTTTTTTAAATCTAATTGTCAAGTCTTAAGTTTTGAAGTCTAATTCTCAGGCATACATTTTTTAAGTCTAAGTTTATTAAGTACAATTTAAGTCTAATCTAAGTTTTTAAGTTTCTGGAAGATTGAGGAAGATATGCTAGATGTTTTTCAGATGAATGATTTTAAGTTTTAAGTTTTTTAAGTCTGATTCTCAGGTCTAAATTTATTACGTATAATTTAAGCCTAGTCTATGTTTATGAAAGGTTGAGGAAGGTGCGCTACATTTTTTCCAGAGAAATAGCTTCTATGTCTAACAATATATTTTTTTTTAGGTTTAATTCTTAAGTTCTAGTTTTAAGTCTAAGTCTACTACTTTTCCAGAGGAATAGTTTATAAGTCTAAGTCTAGGACAGGTTTTGCGGATGAAGGAGGATAGACAGGCAAAAACCATCCTTGTCGGCCTACCATCTAGGGCCAAACGAAAGGTAGGTCGTCCTTGAATGTGGTGGGATGATCTTGTAAAGAAAGATTTAAGGGAAACAGGAATTTCTTTGGAGTCTGTAAAGAGGGAGGTTTTGAATAGGTGGGGATGAAGGAGGAGCGTGCGGAGCTGCGTTGTTATCAGGTGGCTTTGTTTTTTGGTGAGTTGTTAGTAATAGTAGTAGTTTAGAATAGTCAGTTGAAGAAAGTTTGGAAGAATAGGAGAGAAGTCTTCCAACTAAGATTGGTCATTGGAAGCCATGATAATGGTGGTGGTCAACTGCCACTGGTAATGGCAGGACTCTGAAACGATGCTTCTTTGAAATTTGGAGGAAGATTTGCTAGAAGTTTTAGAGAGGAATGGTTTTTAAGTCTAATTTTAAGTTTTTTAAGTCTTCATTCTCTAGCCTAAGTTTATTAAGCATAACTTAAGGCCGTGATTAAGTGAACTGTTAGAACTCGAAAATCCATGTTAAAATTGAAAATTTATATTTAAAAATTACTCAAGTATTCATTGGCGGAAGATACCGCTTTTAATATCAGGCCATAACTTCTTGAAAATGCTACAAAATGTTTGCTAAGATTTTGCTCTATTTCCTCTAATTGCTTAGAAATCTTAGAAAATGTCTAGTTCTTTTTCACAAGTGTACTCTATGAAGGATATTGCTTTTCGAACTAAATCGGTACTATCATGAGCAGAAGACAATAACCTGTATGATCATTGCAATCATTTTTCGATGTAATTTTCCTGTTTCCAAACAGTCCCATAGAATATATTCAGCTACCTGAAATTTTTACAAGTTTTTTGCCAGAAAGAATCGTTTCAGATCGCCGATAACACCCCTAGAGACCAGATTGACAAACTGGTATAATTAACCTGCTATTTCCGTCAATTAATAAGTGCTATTTGAAGGGTTTTTGACAATCGACGGTCTCTAGAGAATTGAGAGACAGAAGGCTACGCTACCTTCAATTTTGAACCTCGATGTTTTCAAGTTCACTTAATCACGGCCTTAAATCTAATCAAAGTATTTTAAGTTTTAAAAGATTGAGTCTTTCTTTTAGTTTCTCTTTTGATTGATTTAGCTTTCAACAATAAGCTATACGAAAGCTGTGGTTCGATCCACTTTCTAAGGCTATACTATAAAAGAGTTAAAGACGGCTTGGCCTCTTTTACGGATGAAGTTTGACAGATTGCTTTTTGGCCATCTGCCGGGCCAAACGAAAAGCAGGTTTTGGATTATGGTGAAAATGCAGAATTAAGATTAGTTTAAATTTTGTGAATGCTTTTGCCAACAATTTTACTTTTTGGGTATTCATCTTTAGCCAAATGGAAAGTAAGGTATCAATTGGGATGGGAGTAGGACAATAGAAGAAGTTAAATGGGAGGCGTCATAGGGGGCGTTAGCTCCACTGTTTTTGTGGTAGTTATTGTTTGTTTTAAGTTTAACTTTGTTATTTATTGTAATTTCCATTCGTGCTAGGCTTCATTTAGTTATTATTTATGATTTATGGTAGTTTTACCCTTGAAAAATTATTTTACTTTAATTTTGCTAATCTTTGCTAATATTGGAACTTCGTAAGAGGGAGTAACGACTACAGCTTTAACGAGATTAGTGCGGGGGAGGATCGTGTAAAAGCCTCGGGGGACGTGGCGCTAAACTATGTGGTTACTAGTTGTAGCTTTAGCTAAGACTAACCTAGACCCAATTTTTTCAATTATTTCCATCTGGATGTTAATTTATTGCTATCATAGAACTTTTTCTTGGGGGGGGGGGCTTTGAAAGAAAGAGCAGGATTTGTTAGATATCTTGTAGAGGCATTGTCTATGGATTGTTGTGAGTACTGACCGTTTGACTGACCGTATTTCAAACAGCAAGCTGTAGGGAAAACACGGTTCTATCTTTTTGTCAGTTTTCTATCAGTTCTTTCAGTTTTCTCTTTTAAAATAAGAAAAGCATCTGAAGACTAGCTGATCTGGATCAGTTCACAAAGCTTCTAATTTCTCTTAAATTATCTGATTTCCAAAAACACTGTATTGTAATTAAAACTCGCTATGGTGCAATCTACTAAACAAAAAAAAAATTAAAAATTCCTTTGATCTATGGAATTCAATGCGCAACCACTCTATAAGGAATACCCGAATGGTGCCAATTTGTCCCATCTGACAACAGAATCTGGCTATAATTACCCCATCTGGCTTTAGAATATAGAATATTATAAGTTTTTTTTAATTTCTAAATGCTCCTAATTTCTAAAACAACATTTCATCATCATTTCGTGAAGAACTTTTTTTTTTTTTTTTTTTTTTTTTTTTTTTTTTTTTTTTTTTTTTTTTTTTTTTTTTTTTTTTTTTTTTTTTTTTTTTTTATTATACATAAAAGAAAGGAAAAAGATCAACCGTGTCAGGGTTGTTGGCATTCTTTTTGTTTGAATTTATAGGCACTTCTCATCCAGATTGGTACTTTATTTTTTTAGCTCCCTCCCCCTCGTAAAAAATTGCTGTATTCGATTCTGCTTACACTTAAACCAAGTGGCCTAATTTCGTCAAAATCCTGGAGAGAGGGGGGAAGGGAAGTTGTAGCCGATTTTCTCAAATCAAGTGAAAATGATAGGGAAAACTGAAAAATGAGTAATATATTACCATAGACGCAAAGATATGCTAAAGAGAATTGACCTGTTTCTCTGGATACTTGAGTTATGCAGGTTTATCTTAATTTTGACAAGATTTTTGGAGAAACCAAGTTTCAGTTTGGGGGGGGACAAATTGAAGTGTGGGTAGGGGCAAACTTGGGTCTGAACGGCGCAGATGCCCTTCCTGCCCCATAGAAAATTACACCCTTGGTCAATCCTCTAATACCCGTTTATTACTTTGAATCATTTCCGTAATAAATTATATTGATTGAGAGAAACTACCTTGAAATTACCTTGCCTTTGTGTAACTCTCTTTTTTCGTAATTTAAGCAAACATTTGTTTTAAAACAAATTTGAAACACGCTTGTTTTTTCTATATTCCAGGAATTAACCACCGAGTATGTGCGCTTGGCGTCAGAAGTGCCTGCTGGAAGTAAGGTCAATAGTTCAGTGGAAATTGTAATAACGTCGGAAGACACTCCCATTGCCTTAGAAGGATCCCTTGAATACGTCAAGTCGGTTAGTTTTTTTGTTTCATCTTTTTTGAAATGTTTTGCAAATGAAGGGGATAACTCAAAACGCGAAACATAGACGCTATAGAACCGTCATAGAATCTGTCTGGGTTCTTGTTTTTCTTAGGTTAGCAAGACTTTCAAAAAATACATCTGACTCTAGGGAATTAGCTTAGTGTAGTTCAGGTTAGCCTATCACAGAGGTAAAATGTCTGGGCTTTTTTATAAAAAAATAAAAAAAAGGTACCCTTCGAACACAAGTTTCACTTTGGCCTAAATTTGAAAAAAAAAATACAATCCTTCTGTCCTATGACATTTCAAATTGTTCTGATAAACTTAAAGAATGACTTGCAGAGCTTGGCTATTTATTAATATAGCGAATGAAAGCTAATTTTTCCCCATTTATTTGTTTATCTACAGTCATTAAAAGCTCTTTAGTTAGTCGGCAGATCAAGATAAAGACTTTAAAAGCACCAAACCAATGCTGATTTTAAATCCAGAAAAGAATTGTGGCAAGAGACTTATTTGTGGTTACAATGGGTCACTTCAATTTGAAATCAGCAATGGATCAATTGATCATTTACAATAGCAATAAACACAAAAATGAAGAGCTTCAAATCATTTGCGTTTTTTAAATCCGTTTTTTAAAGTTGTGTACACTCCCCCCCCCCTGAACAAAGATCCTGGGTATGTCCTTGCTTCTGGAAGACCTCGCTCAACCTACTAAGTTACGCTTTCAGTTTTCTTTTCTGTTCAACATAGTTTCAAAATCATTTTCATTGCAATTTGTCTGCAGTCAATTTTAGTCATTTTCTTATTTTGTCATTTCTTAAATTCGATATTTTTTGTTAGTTCGGCTTGATTACTTGTTGTCTCCTTGCGAACGTTCAATTTTACAAATATTTCTGGTAAATGATTCCTCCTCATCGCTGAGATAAGCCAAATTATGAGTTGCTTTCAACCGACAAAATTAAGTTACAACTCGAAAGAAAGAAGTTGAGTGTCCTAAATTCGGAAGAAGATAAGCACAGAAATGATCTAGATATCCAGAAGATGTCATTTTCTTTTCTCTCTTTTTTTTTCTCTCTTTTTTTCCTCGTGAAGACGACGCCTTTTGTGTTCGTTTTACTTTTCTGCATATTTGGTTTTACGTGTAAAAGAGCAATTGTTTAGAGCAATCCGTTCGCCAGGCTTTCAAATTATTTTTTGTAAGAAACGGAAGGGGTGACGCACAGCTACCGTCTTCAATGCAGTCCGTGTTATGTTATGCTGTCCGTGTTATTTCTTCTATTTTTTCCGAATTACTCCCCTTCCCCCCAAATTCCACCAAAGAAAGCGGATCCGGACTTCAGTGCAGTTCGGATCCGCTTTCTTTGGTGGAATTGGGGGGGGGGAGTAATTTGGAAAAAATAGGAAAAATGAGGTATTGGTAACTTACGAACGGGTGATCATGTTTTAATGAAATTTGATATTTAGAAAGATCTTTGGCTTTAGAACTCTTATTTTAAATCCCAACCAGACCCGGTGACATTGGGGGGTGTTAGGGTGGGAGAAACCGGAAATTCGGGAAAAGCTTAGAGTGGAGGGATCGGGATGAAACTTGCTGGGAAAAATAATCATGAGTCCTAGATACGTGATTGACATAATTGGAACGGATCAGTTCTCTTTGGGGGAGCTGGGGGTTGTTAATTTGGGAAAATTAGAAAAATTGAGGTATTTTTAACTTACGAAGGAGTAATCGGATCTTAATGAAATTTGATGTTTGGAAGGATATCATGTCTGAGCCCTTATTTTAAATCCCGACCGGATCCAGTGACACAGGGGGGAGTTGGGGGGGGACCTAAAATCTTGGAAAACGCTTAGAGTGGAGGGATTGGGATGAAACTTGGTGGGAAAAATAACCACAAGTCCTAGATACGGAATTGACATATCTGGAACGGATCTGCTCTCTTTGGGGGAGTTCCGGGGAGGGTTAATTCTAAAAAATAGAAAAAATGAGGTATTTTTAACTTACGAAAGAGTGATTGTATCTTAGTGAAATTTTATATTTAGACTTAGAAATCCGGGGGTAAAGAAGCCCAAGACTATTATGACTAGAAGACTATTATGTAACAATCTTAGAGATTCTGAACTAAACAAGCCCTGGCCCTCGCGGGTTTTTTAAGTAGAAACTATTAGGTAAAACCCAAGGAAATCCTGAAGTAAAGAAGTCCTGAGTATTTTCTGTAAGACTCCATTACGTAACAATCTTAGAAAACCCGAAATAAACAAGCCCTGGCCCTCACAAGTTTTTAGATAGAAACTATTAGGTGAAACCCAAGGAGCTGTTGATATAGCGGGCCCCCTGAAGGTTTTCCTGGCACCCTTAGGTTTTTAGGCATAACATCCATAGAGAAACAACCCCCTATTACGTAACTCGCACCTACGTCTTAAGGGTGCGCTGTTCAACTTAGACCTTTAAATGAAGAAAGAACTAGTGAGTTTGGCCTTAAAACTATTGAGGCATCACTACTGACTCGTTCTATGGATGAAGGATGACAGATTGCCAAGTTCGTTGTGCCGCCAAGCCATATAGGGCCAAGCGAAAAGCAGGTTGTCCCCGAAAGGGGTGTTAGATATCGTCAGAGAAGATTTAAGGGAAATAGGAAGTTATTGGGAGGGTGTACTGAGGGAGGGTTTTAATAGATTGGGATAGAGGAGAAACGTGCGTAGCTGCTGCTGTAAGTTGTTAGTAGTAGTAGTATATGTTTGTGGAAACAGCGCACGCAAACCTAAATCGAAAGACACATTAATACTCTTCTTTCTCCAGGCGAGAATATATGCTCATATTTGAAAAAAAAAATATCAAAGTATCTCTTAAAATGAAGAGATTCTGAAAAACTAAAAATATAGAGAAAAACAAAATTTTTCTCGCTTGAATTTTACATTTGTCTTCTTTATAATTTGCTTGTTTTCCATTTATAATATCTGGCCAATATTGTCTTGCAGCTCATTAAGATTTGAAATTAAATTACTATTCAACCAAACTGAGCAGGGTGGGTTTCATCTTCCCCAACTTCTTGGGGAGATTTTGGAACAGTCAGGTACGCAAGATTTTGTTTTGTTTTGGGGAAGGAGTAATTTCGAAAAGAAAACCAAAATGTGTGAATATTTTCGAAAAATATTAGAGATCACGAAACCACTAAAAGTACTTGAGGTTTGGGAGGTCACTGAACCAAAACCTCCTCCCCCTCCCTGTTCCTGTCTGATTAAGTATACATCTTGGTTTGACAAATTTCCACATAAAGTCCTTCAAATTACATTGATAATTAATTTATTCGATTTTTGAGTATAATTTTTTTTGGAGGGGGGGGGGAAGGGGCTACAAAAAAGCTTCTTTAAGCACAAAAATTTTTAAATGTTTTTTTCTGTTACTTTTTGACAAGTCTGACAAAATTTTCGGGGGAGGGGGTCCAACCGCGGTGACATGAAATCTGGATGTCTGGAAACATAAAAGTTAATGCAGAATAGTTTTAGAACCAAAAGGATGAAAGTAGTATTTGCATACCCCCCACCCCCAAATAAAAGTGAATCAAAGCCAAATACTGGAAGCGTGGAGTCAAATCCCTCCCCCCCCCAAAAAAAGTGAATCAAAGCCAATTAACCTTTTGCTGTATTGATAATATGATAAATTAGTTATATAATTGTTTTACCTATGCAAATCTATGATAAAGGGCATGTTCCCTTGTATAAATTTACTTTTTAAAATTAAATTACTTTCCACAGTTCTTTCATAAAGCATGAGGCTTGTCTGGCTGTAAATGACAGAAAATTTCACGCTCTAATTGTGTTGGTTTTGTCCCGGTTTTTTTTTTGTTTTTTTCTATGCCGCCGATCTCAGCTTATTCTTGGAAACTGGTAAGGGTCTAACGTGTGCGGTTTTTACGGAAAGTGTGGACCTCAGGCCGGATTGATGAATATGACATTACATTTTGGAAAGCTCCGTAGAACTCTTGCCTGGGGCCAAAAAGGATGGTTTTTGCTTGTCCTCGAGCCAGAGCCTATGGTGTGCGAAGTGAAGTTGAGTTATATAGCCTATGTCAGAGAGGAGTATCTGAAGTTGTGCAGCCAAGCTTTCGTTTCATCAAACCATGTTTCTGCTTTCGAGTGGAAAGCTCCGTTCTAGCAGGCAAGCAGGCAGGCACCAGTTTCAAATTGAAGATGGACTAAAATCTATAAGTGTTAAATATATGCGGTAGTTCCCCGGCCCCACAGCCAATATATCTTCTTTGAGTGATAAATAGAAAAATTTACAGAAACAAAAAAGTGCGATTTTCCCACGGGTCCGAAAGTGCTGCCATCTATTGTTTCTAGCCATTTCTGTTCGTGATTTCAGCTGACTTTACCATTCTTTTTTTTCTACTTGGGATTGCAATAGAGAAATGGTATCAGATATACCTCTTAAACTTTAAAAGTTCTCTCATTGCTAAAGAAATTAGTGCTTATCCTTTGCTCCTTTCTAAGTGGTGGTGTTAGAAAGTTGGCCTCCGGCAAAAAAGTCAACTTTTGAACTAAGACAGATAGAATTTTTCAATGATTTCAATGATTTTTCAATGATTTTTTCAATGATTTTTCAATGACAATCGATAGACCTTGATGAGCTGATCAAAGTGTATGTCATCCATTTTTTGTTACAAAAATTCCTTCATGACATACACCAGTTTGAAAGTTTCAAGGGGTTGACAACTTCAGTGGTAAGGTACACACTTGAACCAAAAATAGGCCGATACCAATTGTGAGATATGTAGGGGACTTCCAAGCAACAGTCGATTATTAGCTTATAATCATCTTTGGCAATGAGGGGTTTGCAACTTTTGCTGATTGGTGTACCTATTATCTGTTTCTGGTGTAATTGATGGTAAGAACAACTTGGTTCCCGATTGTAAGACATGTAGGGGAGTTGTAAGTAATAATCGGCTGTTGGGCTACAATGACTTCAGCGACAAGGGGTTTGGAACTTTTGCTAGTTTGTGTGCCCATTATTTGTTTCCGGTGAACTTGGATGTATATCCCGGGAGAGGGACTTGTAAGTAAGAATCGGTTGCTAGAGGAGGCTCACGAGGGGCTACAAATTTGTGCAAATTGGTACACATCTATGGAATCAGGGACCCATAAATTTCCTGTAATGACTCGCCATCCAATAATAAACGATCCTGGATGGCGAGTCATTACAGGAAATTTATGGGTCCCTGATGGTATTTTGATCCTGAAAAGTTACAGATAGCTTTATAATACCAACTAGATTACATAAGATTAATGTTCCAAGTTTCCATCCGTCACGATGTCTACGATTGAAAAGGATAAAGTTCAACCGGCTGCAAAGTGACATTTAGGGGCCTAATAAGTACTAATCGGCTGTTAGTGTGGACCTCGGGCCGGATTGATGAATATGACATTATATTTTGGAAAGCTCCGTACGACTCTTGCCTGGGGCCAAAAAGGATAGTTTTTGCTTATCCTCGAGCCAGAGCCTATGGTGTGCAAAGGATAAAGTTCAACTGGCTGCAAAGTCAATTTAGTCCCTTCTTCCAATATTTTTTTTTTTTTCAACCCTGAGGAATAGCCTTTGATCATCTGATTACTGATTGTGTTATTCTTTGTCTCTCACGGAAGAGGGACTTGTAAGCAAGAATTGGTTGCTAGAGGAGGTTCATGAGGGGCTACAAATTTGTGCAAATTGGTGCACATCTATGGTATTTGATCCTGAAAAGTTACGGATAGCTTTATAATACCAACTAGATTATATAAGATAATGTTCCAAGTTTCCATCCGTCACGATGTCTACGATTGAAAAGGATAAAGTTCAACTGGCTGCAAACTCAATTTAGTCCCTTTTTCCGATATTCTTTTGCTGTTGTTTTTTCAACGCTGAAGAATTTGATCATGTGATTACTGATTGTGTTCTTCTTTGAATATGACGTTTTGAAAGCTTTGATAGTTTTGACAACTTCAGCATTTAACCGATAGCGAAGAAACAAAACCAAAGTGTTGCTCTCGCAACACTTTAATCGGCAAAGCCGAACAAAGGTTGCCGCAACACTTCACGTTGCCCAGGCAACGTAGGTCTAGTTTTCTTTTCTATTTCAAAAAACGTTCATGAAAAATCAAATTTTCAAGTGACACGGAAAATTAGACTTTACTTAATTATTAAATGAAAATGTTTTTCTGAAATTATATCGTGAAATAATTTTTTTTCTTAAATTAAATTATACTAATTTTAATCTATTTTTCTGGAAACTTAACCAAAGAAGTGGTTTAACTTTTGCCGTAAAAGTAAAGGTTATTGTCAAAACTTTCAAATGAGCAAAGATATATTAAAAAGAGACGACAATTTAATAGAAAAGAGTGAAACTTAGAACAGACAGAAAACAGGATAAATTAAGAAGTCACATTTATTCATTAAAAACTAAAAGAGTTTTTAATGAATAAATTGAGTGTGCCTATCGTCTTACTCACCTTGCCTCTCTGATTCTCGACTCTTATTTATTTGTTTATTAAATAATATTAAATGAGATCTAAGCCCTGTTACTTGACCTGTAAAATAGGATTTTTTTGGTTGGACTAGCCAATTTGGATCAAACCTAGAAACTTTTTGTTGGAAACTGTTTGAGTGAATTTGAAATACAAAACGAGCATAAATAAATGTGAATGAATAAATGAAGCCTAAAACGAATTGAATTACAATTAATAATGGAGTCGAACTTAAATGAACAGAAATTACCATAAATAAATTTAGTACGGCAACACCTGAACATGATTTCTCGATAATGACTGAATAGAAATGATATCACTGAATATCACTGAAATCACTGAAAGAGTAATAAAATCACTGAAAGAGTCCAATCCGTGAATTTTATTTAAGCTTTGAAACCAGTTCAACGCGAAAGTTTTCTTTAGTTCGGACCAAAATAGATTCCACAAGAGGCGAAATTCAACATTAAAACAAATTCAGCCGTTAAAAATGTATTTCAACGACAATATGTTAGACATTTTTATAGGGAAGAATGTTTAGACTGAACGTAAAGAAAGTAGATGATCTTCTATCTTAGAGATTTTAATTTAAATTAAATAAAAAAAACTAATTTTTTTAGCTGAAAGTAAGGAGCGGCATTAAAACTTAAAACGAACAGAAATTACTCCGTATATGAAATGGGTTGTCCCCTCCGCAATCCCTCGCTCTTTACGCTAAAGCTTTTAATTGTTTTAAAAAGTAGAATTGTGGCTAAGAGTCAAACTTTAGCGTAAAGAGCGAGGGATTGCGGAGGGGACAACCCATTTCATATACGGAGTAATTTCTATTCGTTTTAAGTTTTAATGCCGCTCCTTACTTTCAGCTAAAAAAAATAGTTTTTTTTTATTTAATTTCTGAACGTTTTTGAATTAATGTATGTTTGGTTTTGGCTCTCCCCACATAAATTATTAAAATGAAATTTGTATATTAATTCTTTTTTTGGCTAAATGGCTTTCCCTTAGTTTTGATCAGACGATTTTGAGAAATAAAGGGTGGAGAAGGAGGCCTAGTTGCCCTCCAATTTTTCGGTTACTTAAAAAGGCAACTAGAACTTTTAATTTTTAACGAACGTTTTTATTAGTAAAAAATATACGCAACTTAAGAATTAACATAGGTAACAAACTTTCATAACCTTATATTTTTATTATGTATACGAGGGGGTTTGTACCCTCGTTAATACCTCGCTCTTTACACTAAATCGTAAGTTTTGTCCCAATTCTTTAAGAATGACCCCTGAATCAGAAAGACCGTAGAATAAATAGTGAAATTGCTAAAAATACTTTAGCATAAAGAGCAAGGTATTTATCTCCTCCTAAATGCCTCGCTCTTTATGCTAAATTATTTTTAGAACCCCTCATATGCGTAATAATCTCTGTTCATTTTAAGTTTCAATGCTACTTCTTCCTTTCATTTGAAAAAAAACGTTTTCATGTTTATTTTTCATTGTTTTCTTATAGTAATGCTAGACAATCCTGCGCCCTTTTCATTGAATTTTTTTTCTCCCATGACAGATTCCTCCAAGGAAAGATCCTCCAACATAGCCCCCTTTCCTCAGCCCCACCCCCAAACAAAATAAAATCCCCCTGAAAACGTCTGTTATTATGACATAGTTATTATGGTTTTGACTATGTTGAACAAAATGGCTATCTCAAAATTTTGATCCGTTGACTTTGGGAAAAATGAGCGTGGGAGGGGGCCTAGATGCCCTCCAATTTTTTTGGTCACTTAAAAAGGGCACTAGAACTTTTCATTTCCGTTAGAATGAGCCCTCTTGCGACATTCTAGGACCACTTGGTCGATACGATGACCCCTGGGGAAAAAAAAAACAAACAAACAAATAAACACGCACCCGTGATTTGTCTTCTGGCAAAAAATACAAAATTCCACATTTTTGTAGATAGGAGCTTGAAACTTCTACAGTAGGGTTCTCTGATACGCTGAATCTGAAGGTGTCATTTTCGTTAAGATCCTACGGCTTTTAGGGGGTTTCCCCCTTATTTTCCTAAATAAGGCAAATTTTCTCAGGCTCGTAACTATTGATGGGTAAGACTAAACTTGATGAAACTTATATATTTAAAATCAGCATTAAAATACAATTCTTTTGATGTACCTATTGATATCAAAATTCAATTTTTTAGAGTTTTGGTTACTATTGAGCCGGGTCGCTCCTTACTACAGTTCGTTACCACGAACTGTTTGACTAAATGGTGATCTACAGGAAAGAACGTCGTTTAGACTTCTGTTTAGTTCGCGCTTATTTTACTTGACTTTTTGTTTTACTTTATTTTACTTATTTTGCTTGACAAAACTCTTTGTTCAATATGTGTGCCTATCATGTATATTGATGCTTGATTTGCAATATTTTATCATTAAAAAGTTACCCTTGAAGGTACAAGAGGATACATTCTTCTTCGCAAGGGGTAGATTAAAGGTATCGAGCTAGGAGCTCAGGCTGAGTGTGATTCAGGGCTGGCTGAGAAACTCCGATCTTACCTTAGACTTTAGGATCGCCCGTGCGTCTTGTGTCACTATTGCCTCTAGACACTGTGCCTCCAGTCCCTCAAAGTGAAGCCAGTAAGGATGCTTTCCAAATATTTGAACTGGATAACTTTTTTCATGACCGCCACATTTAGTGGACAGAGAAGAATGACTTGCTGCCATGCTTTTGACTTATGGCTGCCATATTTAGGGGATAGAGGAGAGTAATTTTCGCCATGGTTTTGGTTTAAAGACCGGCTCATTTAGTGGACAGAGGAGAATGACTTGCTGCCATGCTTTTGACTTATGGCTGGCTGCCAAACGGCTGCCATATTTAGGGGATATAGGAGGGTGATTTTCGCCATGGTTTTGGTTTGAAGCCCGGCTCATTTAGTGGACAGAGGAGAATGACTTGCTGCCATGCTTTTGACTTATGGCTGGCTGCCAAATGGCTGCCATATTTAGGGGATATAGGAGGGTGATTTTCGCCATGGTTTTGGTTTAAAGCCCGGCTCATCTAGTAGATAGAGGAGAATGACTTGCTGCCATGCTTTTGACTTATGGCTGCCATATTTAGGGGATAGAGGAGAGTAATTTTCGCCATGGTTTTGGTTTAAAGGCCGGCTCATTTAGTGAATAGAGGTGATTAACTTGTTGCAAAGCTTTTGGTCTCCCCTGTATTCACCTGCAGTCTAAGATAGTTTGTCTTTACCGCAACCTCATCGAGTAGTTCTTAAGCCCTTTTTGGGATGTCCAAGGGAGGATATCATTTTGGATTCCCCCACCCTTCCATTGAACACAAATAATTGGCACTTTCCTAGATTTGCTAGTCATTTTAAGCATGTCCAAAAATACTCTTCGTTCACAATAATTCTTTATCACTCAAGAAGTTTTTTCTTATTGATGTCTAACATGATGTCTTTTTCTTCTTTTTTTTCGGAAAGCATTAATTTCTGTCAAATGTCTCTTCTGTTTACTCTTCTAACTGTGAAAGATAAATGAAACAGCATTTTTAATGCTGTTTTCCTTTTGATCGTCATTCCACATGATGGAGAACTTCAAAAGCAATTTATTGATATTAGGATTAATTTTTAATGAATCCACCAGGCTATTATTGAACTTGTGATTAGGAAAACGATATTATCGCTATAGTATCGTTTTTATGAAAATCACAACAAAAAAATGCTTTATAAACTAATTTATACATAATAAAAAATAATTTATTTGAGCTTTATTGTACTAATTGATACCACTGTTATCCTTCCTGCAAACTGATGGCATTGCAGTGTTAAGGTGCCTGAGGTTGAAACACTGGTGAACACTCCTCCGCCGCCCTACTAATTTTGCCAGAAAAGGTCCTAAGAGATCTTGGAAGATCTTCAAGTACCAAGGACATAAAAATGAAAGCATTCCCCCCCCCCCACCACTTGACCGATCTTAGATCTATTCACACCTGAAAGATGAAGTTTATAAAAAAAAATTGGTTGTTTCGAAACTAAGTTTTTGAACCAGTGTCACATTCTGATCAGTGTTGAAATATTGGATCATGAAAATGATGAAGCAAACCTGGTAGTTATATTTGACAACATTTTTTGTCCTTAAAAATTCAAATATTTACCAATCTGTTCATCCCAGAAGCCTGCAGAATCAAAGAAAAGCTTCATTTTCTTGAGCTTTTTGGTTGTATATATTTTTGGGTTAATTTTTGCTAATTTTACGCCCACCTCCCTTTTTTAATTTGGTAACCACTATTACCGAAAAGTACGGAACTGTGTATGGATGTCTTTTTTATTAAAAATTGAATGGCCGATCTTTTCCATTTTTATAAGATATATTTGGTGGTGTATGTTTCCTCTTAATCAATCTAAAAATTTTGTTTCATTTCCACTAGCCTTAGCAGTTTTAGGTCCTGTTTATAGGGGTAATATTCGCAAGTCGGCAATCTAAGGCTGCTTTGTAATCAAGGCCGTATCCAGGGGTGTCGGGAGTTTAACCCCCCCCCTGGAAATTTTTCTGACTCGTAAAAATGTAACAAAAATGAATATAAACAAATCTTTGTGTTTTTTGTAACCCCCCCCCCCCAAAAAAAAAAATCTATTCTACTCCTCCCCTGAAATAAATCCTGGATGCGGTCCTGTTTGCAATTAATTGATATTTGTAACCTACAGGAATTTTACTTTTATCGAGAAATTGGGCTATCAATAGGGTTAAATGGAACAAATTTAGAAAGTATCCCGTGTAAAAGCAAATGTTCAGTGACAAAAACTAAAAAAAGCTAAATCGGGTTTTAGATTTTGTAAGGTCTCCATTAAAATTAATGCATCGTAACACATACCCTCCTTGAAATCTTACGATCAACTTTTCCTGGGTTGTATCTACTATCTTTCTAGACTTTACTTTATTTTTCTTATTTCTACTGATAACAAATTCAAATTTGTACAAACGCCCTCGTTAAGAATTCAAATTATGGAGGTGTACATTCAAAGTACCCCAGTTGTAGTTTTTAAGAATCAGATTCAAATCATTGCCCTCATGGCTTAAAAAAAACTGTGATTTTCACAATTTTCTTTAATTACGGATTTAATGACGTCATAAATGGATAGTGTTTTGACTAAGAAACAATTACTAATAACCTAATTACTTACTTAATTACTAATTACTAATAACAGTAGATTAGGACAATGGAAGCGTAGCCAATTTGATAATGATTTACTCTCCCAGTTGATGCTCCTAATAACTTTCAATCGATGGTATTGTATGACGGTCTCGGTGTCGCTCTTTATCGATATTCAGGAGTAGCGGTAAGCTGCTTGATCGATATTTTAAGTGGATTCATCACTACGAAACAATACATGAGTTTTACCGTTTCCTTTAATTTGGAAATTAGTAAGTTCATGGAATGAATGATATTTTGAAAACTTTGATAAATTACGAATGAGTGTCAGTCTAGTGATATCATTTGATTATCACTAAAGAAGCGTGGAGGCCAGTTTTAGATTTTGTTTCTCAGTCGATGCTGTCAATGGTTTCCATTAGATCGTCTTATAAGCTGGTGTCACTTTCTCCTGACTAGGGCAAAGCTGTTTGACTGATGGCAGCAAACTAGCAAGAACTCGTTTGACTTGGAAAACAGATTCAGGCTGCATATGAAAGGGATCAGTCTGTTGATTTTTTTCGTTAGAAGAATGGAAGCGTGGTCAATTTTCAAATGATGTGCTTTCACAGTCTATACTCTCAATGGTTTCCATTAGATCGTCTTATAAGCTGGTGTCACTTTCTCTTGACTAGGCAAAGCTGCTTGACCAATAGCAGAAAGCTGGCAAGAACTTGTTTGACTTGGAAAGCAGATCGAGGCTGCTTATGAAAGGGATCAATCTGCTGATTTTTTTCGTTAGAAGAACGGAAGCGCGGTCAATTTTCAAATGATGTTCTTTCTCAGTCTATGCTCTCAATGGTATCCATTTGGTCGTCTTATAAGCTGGTCTCACTTTCGATTGACTAGCGCAAAGCTGCTTGATCAGTAGCAGCAAGCTGGCAAGAACTTGTTTGACTTGGAAAGCAGATGCAGGCTGCTTGTGACAGGGATCAATCTGATAATTTCTTTCGTTAGGAGAATGGAAGCGCGGTCAATTTTCAAATGATGTGCTATCTCAGTCTATACTCTCAATGGTTTCCATTAGATCGTCTTATAAGCTGGTGTCACTTTCTCCTGACTAGGGCAAAGCTGTTTGACTGATGGCAGCAAACTGGCAAGAACTCGTTTGACTTGGAAAGCAGATCCAGGTTGCTTATGAAAGGGATCAGTCTGCTGATTTTTTTCGTTAGAAGAATGGAAGCGCGGTCAATGTTCAAATGATGTGCTTTCTCAGTCTATACTCTCAATGGTTTCCATTAGATCGTCTTATAAGCTGGTGTCACTTTCTCTTGACTAGGCAAAGCTGCTTGACCAATAGCAGAAAGCTGGCAAGAACTTGTTTGACTTGGAAAGCAGATCGAGGCTGCTTATGAAAGGGATCAATCTGCTGATTTTTTCGTTAGAAGAACGGAAGCGCGGTCAATTTTCAAATGATGTGCTTTCTCAGTCTATGCTCTCAATAGTATCCATTTGGTCGTCTTATAAGCTGTTCTAACTTTCTATTGACTAGCGCAAAGCTGCTTGATCAGTAGCAGCAAGCTGGCAAGAACTTGTTTGACTTGGAAAGCAGATGCAGGCTGCTTGTGAAAGGGATCAATCTGCTAATTTCTTTCGTTAGGAGAATGGAAGTGCGGTCAATTTTCAGATGATGTTCTTTCTCAGTCTATACTCTCAATGGTTTCCATTTGATCGTCTTATAAGCTGGTGTCACTTTCTCCTGACTAGGGCAAAGCTGTTTGACTGATTGCAGCAAACTGGCAAGAACTCGTATGACTTGGAAAGCAGATACAGGCTGCTTATGAAAGGGATCAGTCTGCTGATTTTTTTCGTTAGAAGAATGGAAGCGCGGTCAATTTTCGAATGATGTGCTTTCTCAGTCTATACTCTCAATGGTTTCCATTAGATCGTCTTATAAGCTGGTGTCACTTTCTCTTGACTAGGCAAAGCTGCTTGATCAATAGCAGAAAGCTGGCAAGAACTTTTTTGACTTGGAAAGCAGATCGAGGCTGCTTATGAAATGGATCAATCTGCTGATTTTTTTGTTAGAAGAACCCGGAAGCGCGGTCAATTTTCAAATGATGTGCTTTCTCAGTCTATGCTCTCAAGGGTATCCATTTGGTCGTCTTATAAGCTGGTCTCACTTTTTATTGACTAGCGCAAAGCTGCTTGATCAGTAGCAGCAAGCTGGCAAGAACTTGTTTGACCTGGAAAACAGATGCAGGCTGCTTGTGAAAGGGATCAATCTGCTAATTTCTTTTGTTAGGAGAATGGAAGTGCGGTCAATTTTTAAATGATCTGGTTCCTCTGTTGATGCTCTCAATGGTTTCAGTTTTAGATTGTGTTTCTCAGTCGATGCTGTCAATGGTTTCTGTTAGATCGTCTTATAAGCTGGTGTCACTTTCTCCTGACTAGGGCAAAGCTGTTTGAATGATTGCAGCAAACTGGCAAGAACTCGTTTGACTTGGAAAGCAGATCCAGGCTGCTTATGAAAGGGATCAGTCTGCTGATTTTTTTTCGTTAGAAGAATGGAAGCGCAGTCAATTTTCAAATGATGTGCTTTCTCAGTCTATACTCTCAATGGTTTCCATTAGATCGTCTTATAAGCTGGTGTCACTTTCTCCTGACTAGGGCAAAGCTGTTTGACTGATTGCAGCAAACTGGCAAGAACTCGTTTGACTTGGAAAGCAGATTTAGGCTGCTTATGAAAGGGATCAATCTGCTGATTTTTTTTCGTTAGAAGAACGGAAGCCCGGTCAATTTTCAAATGATGTGCTTTCTCAGTCTATGCTCTCAATGGTATCCATTTGGTCGTCTTATAAGCTGGTCTCACTTTCTATTGACTAGCGCAAAACTGCTTGATCATTAGCAGCAAGCTGGCAAGAACTTGTTTGACTTGGAAAGCAGATGCAGGCTACTTGTGAAAGGGATCAATCTTCTGATTTTTTTCGTTAGAAGAACGGAAGCGCGGTCAATTTTCAAATGATGTGCTTTCACAGTCTATGCTCTCAATGGTTTTCATTAGATCATCTTATAAGCTGGTGTCAATTTCTCTTGACTGGGCAAAGCTGCTTGACCAATAGCAGAAAGCTGGCAAGAACTTGTTTGACTTGGAAAGCAGATCGAGGCTGCTTATGAAAGGGATCAATCTGCTGATTTTTTTCGTTAGAAGAACGGAAGCGCGTTCAATTTTCAAATGATGTGCTTTCTCGGTCTATGCTCTCAATAGTATCCATTTGGTCGTCTTATAAGCTGGTCTGACTTTCTATTGACTAGCGCAAAGCTGCTTGATCAGTAGCAGCGAGCTGGCAAGAACTTGTTTGACTTGGAAAGCAGATGCAGGCTGCTTGTGAAAGGGATCAATCTGGTAATTTCGTTCGTTAGGAGAATGGAAGTGCGGTCAATTATCAGATGATGTTCTTTCTCAGTCTATGCTCTCAATGGTTTCCATTTGATCGTCTTATAAGCTGGTGTCACTTTCTCCTGACCAGGGCAAAGCTTTTTGAGTGATTGCAGCAAACTGGCAAGAACTCGTTTGACTTGGAAAGCAGATCCAGGCTGCTTATGAAAGGGATCAGTCTGCTGATTTTTTTCGTTAGAAGAATGGAAGCGCGGTCAATTTTCAAATGATGTGCTTTCTCAGTCTATACTCTCAATGGTTTCCATTAGATCGTCTTATAAGCTGGTGTTACTTTCTCTTGACTAGGCAAAGCTGCTTGACCAATAGCAGAAAGCTGGTAAGAACTTGTTTGACTTGGAAAGCAGATCGAGGCTGCTTATGAAAGGGATCAATCTGCTGATTTTTTTTCGTTAGAAGAACGGAAGCGCGGTCAATTTTCAAATGATGTGCTTTCTCAGTCTATACTCTCAATGGTTTCCATTAGATCGTCTTATAAGCTGGTGTTACTTTTTCTTGACTAGGCAAAGCTGCTTGACCAATAGCAGAAAGCTGGTAAGAACTTGTTTGACTTGGAAAGCAGATCGAGGCTGCTTATGAAAGGGATCAATCTGCTGATTTTTTTTCGTTAGAAGAACGGAAGCGCGGTCAATTTTCAAATGATGTGCTTTCTCGGTCTATGCTCTCAATAGTATCCATTTGGTCGTCTTATAAGCTGGTCTCATTTTCTATTGACTAGCGCAAAGCTGCTTGATCAGTAGCAGCAAGCTGGCAAGAACTTGTTTGACTTGGAAAGCAGATGCAGGCTGCTTGTGAAAGGGACCAATCTGCTAATTTCTTTCTTTAGGAGAATGGAAGTGCGGTCAATTTTCAAATGATGTGCTTTCTCAGTCTATACTCTCAATGGTTTCCATTAGATCGTCTTATAAGCTGGTGTCACTTTCTCCTGACTAGGGCAAAGCTGTTTGACTGATTGCAGCAAACTGGCAAGAACTCGTTTGACTTGGAAAGCAGATCCTGGCTGCTTATGAAGGGGATCAGTCTGCTGATTTTTTTCGTTAGAAGAATGGAAGCGCGGTCAATTTTCAAATGATGTGCTTTCTCAGTCTATACTCTCAATGGTTTCCATTAGATCGTCTTATAAGCTGGTGTTACTTTCTCTTGACTAGGCAAAGCTGCTTGACCAATAGCAGAAAGCTGGTAAGAACTTGTTTGACTTGGAAAGCAGATCGAGGCTGCTTATGAAAGGGATCAATCTGCTGATTTTTTTTTCGTTAGAAGAACGGAAGCGCGGTCAATTTTCAAATGATGTGCTTTCTCAGTCTATGCTCTCAAGGGTATCCATTTGGTCGTCTTATAAGCTGGTCTCATTTTCTATTGACTAGCGCAAAGCTGCTTGATCAGTAGCAGCAAGCTTGCAAGAACTTGTTTGACTTGGAAAGCAGATGCAGGCTGCTTGTGAAAGGGACCAATCTGCTAATTTCTTTCTTTAGGAGAATGGAAGTGCGGTCAATTTTCAAATGATGTGCTTTCTCAGTCTATACTCTCAATGGTTTCCATTAGATCGTCTTATAAGCTGGTGTCACTTTCTCCTGACTAGGGCAAAGCTGTTTGACTGATTGCAGCAAACTGGCAAGAACTCGTTTGACTTGGAAAGCAGATTCAGGCTGCTTATGAAAGGGATCAGTCTGTTGATTTTTTTCGTTAGAAGAATGGAAGCGTGGTCAATTTTCAAATGATGTGCTTTCACAGTCTATACTCTCAATGGTTTCCATTAGATCGTCTTATAAGCTGGTGTCACTTTCTCTTGACTAGGCAAAGCTGCTTGACCAATAGCTGCAAGCTGGCAAGAACTTGTTTGACTTGGGAAGCAGATGCAGGCTGCTTATGAAAGGGTTCAATCTGCTGATTTTGTTCGTTAGGAGAATGGAAGTACGGTCAATTTTTAAATGATCTCCTTCCTCTGTTGATGCTCTCAATTGTTTGCATTTAAGTGATATTATATGCTGACGTCACTTTCTATTAACATTCTTGACTATCGGAAAGCTACTTGAGTGATATCTGCAAGCATGGAACAATTGAAAGCGGACCCACGCTGCTGGTAGAAGGAATTAACTAATATCGATCTACTAATATTTATTCACTACAAGAATGAAAATATGACCAATTTTGAAAGACTAGCTTTGTCAGCCAATTTTGAAAGACTAGCTTTGTCAGCCAAATTTGACAATGGTTTTAACTAACCGTTATTGTAAGTCGGTATCGCTTTCTATTTATATTCGGGAAGCGAATAACTGCTTGACTCATATCTACGGCCTGGGAAGAGTTCGCTAGACTTAGAAAGCAAATTGAGACTACTGGTTTAGATTGTTTTTAGCTCAAAATCCAAATTACTGTCCTCGTGACTATGAAACAATCTGTGAATTTCATTGTTTGTTTTTTTTTTTAATTGGAAATGAGAAAATTCAAGAAATGGGTAGTATTTTTGAGAACCTAACAAAACCATTATGTTGTTACTAATGCCAATTTATTGGAATAAGTTGATTATAAAAATGAAAGCCTGGTTGATTTTAAATAATTTGTTTTTTTCATTAGATGTTCACGATAGTTTTTATGAGGTGGTCTTATATGATAACTATGTTTGCCTTTCTCTCGACAGGAGTCGAACTTTGACATAACAGCCAGATATCCAGTTGTTTAGTGAAAAAATGTCGTTTTGGTAAAGTATTCGGATGGACTTCGGATCAGCTTTGAGAAAAGTGTTTCTCCAGTAGGCGAATTGATACTAAATTCAATAAAGGCTGCCTGATTCTCTCGGGTAACAGCACATAATTATTATTAATTATTTTGATGGCTATTTAAATTGGTTTTATTTTTTCCAAACAAAATTCTAGAAAGACTACAAAAAATTACTTAGTTGCAGAATCAATACTAAAATAGATACTAAGTTGAAAAAAAGTGGATAGTGTTTTGGGAATTTTCGACCTCCTCTATCGTCTTGTAAGATTTGTTTTTCGTCACCACGCCTTTCAGTCTATTCTTGCCACTCACACAAGTCGAACACAGAGCCAAAATAAGTGGAGTCCTTGTTAACAGTCTTGGAGATGCCGACTGTATCGATCAGATCTCTGCCACTGTAGCAGAACTCCAAAGACAGATGGACATCCTCAGCCATTCATGAAAGCCTTCGGCATGCAAGTAAATGTAAACAAAACCATAGTTGTGGTGATTTCTCGTCATGAGCAAGAAAATCCTCCCTCCATGTCGGTGAGATCCTCCCTCCATAATTATTGGCATAAGTAAAATCTTATTGGAAATCGGAAATTAAATTATTTGAAAATCCTCCCTCCACAATTATTGGTATAATTAAACAGTCAATTATTTTATCTACCTTAGGAACCTACTTACAGTTCACAACAGCCATATCACCGACATCAAGCATTGACTAGATCTAGCTTTAAGAGATGCTCGGAAATTTGGAAGTGGGACTACCTCTCAAGCCAACCAAGAGTCGACTTCAACAGCCTCATTGTGCCGATCTCTCTGAATTAAAATTAATGGGCATATAAAATGGGCTTGGGCATATCAAAAGAATGGCCCCTCGATATCCTCCTGAAAATAATACTTGATTGAACGAGGAAAACTATGGGTGATGTCAGTGGTGGTTCCAGTCCCTTTTGCGCTCAGTGCAAAATCTTGATTAGCACCCCTCCACCTCATGTCCTTCTATAAAATTTTCAGGCCAAATTTTAACAAAATTTGCATTTATTAACAAAAATTATTCCGTATATAAAGGGGGTTGACCTCTCTTCAACGCCTCGCTCTTTACGCTGAAGTTTGACTCTTTCTCTCAACTCTACTTTTTAAAACAATGAAAAACTTTAGCGTAAAGAGCGAGGCGTTGAGGAAGGGGTCAACCCATTTTATATACTGAATAATTCTTGTTCGTTTTAAGTTTTAATGTCGCTCCTTACTTGCAGCTTAAAAACTTGTTTTCTTTATTTAATTTCTGAACGTTTTTTAATTAATGCATGTTTTGATTTTGGCTCGCCGCACATGCATAATTACAACCATTTTTTTTGGCTAAATGGCTTTCTCATAGTTTTGATGGGACGATTTTGATAAAAGGGAGGTGAGCGAGGAGGCATAGTTGCCCTCCAATTTTTGGTTGCTTAAAAATGCAACTAGATTTTTTGTTTTGTACGAACGTCTTTGTTAATAATAAATATACGTACCTTACGAATTAACTTACGTTACGAATTTCTATATTTGCGTATTTTTATTACATATATGAGTGAGTTCGCCCCTTCGTCAATACCTCGTTCTTTACACTAAAAGTTTGAATTTTGTCCCCGATCTTTAAGAATGGCCTCTGAATCACTAAGGTTAATGACCTCTGAACAGCAAAAAAAAATACTTTAGCGTAAAGAGCAAGGTATTGTGGAGGAGATGAACCCCCTTATATTCGTAATATTTTGTGTTTGTTCTAAGTTTTGATGCTGCACTCCAGTTGAAAAAAATTATTTATTTTCTCATTTTTTTAATTTTTTTTTAATAATGCTAGAAAATCCTACACCCCCTTGATGGAAATCCTTTTCCCTCATAAAAAATCCCTCTATGGAAAGATCCTCCCACGTAACCTCCTCCCCGCGACCCACCCCCACCCCAACGTGAAAGATTCCCCCTGAAAACGTCTGTACACTTCATAATTAACAATTACTATATGTAAATTAAATTTTAAAAAAAACAAGTTTTTTTAACTGAAAGTAAGGAGCGACATTACAACTTAAAACGAACAGAAATTACTTCGTATATGAAAGGAGCTGCTTCCTGATCAACGCCTCGCTCTTTACGCTAAAGTTTGACTCTTTCTCTCAACTCTTCTTTTTAAAACAGTAAAAAACTATACAAATAAACACGGATCCGTGATTTGTCTTCTGGCAAAAAAATACAAAATTCCACATTTTTGTTGATTGAAGCTTGAAACTTCTACAGTAGGGATCTCTGATACGCTGAATCTGATGGTGTGATTTTCGTTAATATTCTATGACATTTAGGGGATGTTTCTCCCTATTTTCTAAAATAAGACAAATTTTCTCAGGCTCGTAACTTTTGATGGGTAAGACTAAACTTGATGAAACTCATATATTTAAAATCAGAATTAAAATGTAATTCTTTTGATGTAACTATTGGTATCAAAACTCCGTTTTTTAGAGTTTCAGTTACTATTCAGCCGGGTCGCTCCTTACTACAGTTCGTTACCACGAACTGTTTCTCTCCGGATGCTTAAGCCAAACCTTAGGATTGTGAAAAAAAATGGCAATCGCATCGTAAAAGACTGCTATAGTGACTTTTAAACCACTTAGCAAGATAATAAGAAAATAGTAAACGATTCAAGTAATTGCCTGTATTCTAGTTTGTCTTAACTAATTAAGGAGTCAAGAAACTCTTCAAGAACGGAGAGTAATAATGTAACCGCTAAAAGTTTGTCTAATCAATTGAAAGTGAAATGAAATTAACTTTCATCAAAAGGGGATAATTGTCATGAAAATGTGTGGGCGGAGTTTGAAGATTTGTAATTATATTAAAGATGTTTCTGATCTTGTAAGTTTGTGGCATAGTTATCACGAAGATATTATTGAAAAATATTATTAGTCCCCTAAGTTAAGGGGATCATAATTTAAACCAGTTGCTTATCTCAGCAACGGACTAATCCAATAAAAAATAGTCTTAATCCAATAAAAAGAAAAAGTTACAAATCATCGCCAACCAAGAAGTCATTTCTGTCATTATTTTTTGCTATTTTTTATTAAGTAGTGGTTTTTACGTGTTATCCTGACCACACTCGAGAAATGAAGTTAGGTTAATCATAATGAAATATACCTAAATATGATGAAAATATAATTCTTAGTTACTGAATTATGGAAACTACAACTAAGAATTATGGAAAGTAAGCCGCCCGGAACACATTATACTAAATACCTAACCTAACCATCTCTATATATTGAATATTTTATTATAATATACCTGCATAGTAGTTTATCCCGCTCAGGCTAAGCTGATTATCTGAGATTGCACTCAGAGAACCGGTTTTAAACAGATCAAATTTCCTGAGTGTGGTCGGTATGACACGTAAGATGCGCATTTTTATTATGGTTTTTATTTATTATATATTTATTATTATTATATATTATATTTTTTTATATATATATTACTATATATTATATCTTATATATATATATATATATATATATATATATATATATATATATATATATATATATATATATATAACATACTAGTTATATATATATATTTGGGTGTTGGGGTGGCGCTAAGTGCCACCCCAACACCTAGTTGGTGGGGGCGCTTCGCACAGCCCCAAACCCCCCGCGCGCGTAAGTCGTTACGCGCCATTGTAAATGTGTCCCTGTGTCCCACCAGTGAATATAGATATATACATATATATATATATATATATATATATATATATATATATATATATATATATATATATATATATATATATATATATATATTCGTAAAACTTGCGAATATACTACATTCTTGGCTGTCCCATTGTCTGTGCATATAAATAGATTGTCAGGTTTACCGACTCTTGAACATGCAACATATAATTGTCCATGGGAAAAACAATCTGTATTCAGATCTATACCTCATTATTCTAATGATTGCCCTTGAGCTTTGTTGATGGTGATTGCTAATTGAACATTCCCTGTGTCCCCGTCGTCATTTATATATCCCCCTGTGCCCCCCGGCGTCCCCGTTGTTGTTGTTTCCCTGTGTCCCGGTGTCCCAGTCTGCAATTTCTCTTTGAGTGTCGTGGTCGTCATTTATATTCTCTGTGTCCTGGTGTCCCGGTCGTCATTTTTGTCCCGGTCGTCATTTGTGTTCTGGTGTCCCGGTCTGTAATTTATCTTTGAGTGTCCTGGTCGTCATTTATATTCCCTGAGTCCCGGTCGTCATTTGTGTCCCGGTGCTTTGTTGATGGTGATTGCTAATCGAACATTTCTTGTGTCCCGGTCGCTCTCTCTTTGAGTGTCCCGGTCGTCATTTATATTCCCTACTAGCTGTTAGGGTGGCGCTTCGCGCCACCCCAACACCTAGTTCGTGGGGCGCTTCGCACCCCCCCAAGCCCCCCCGTATGCGTAAGTCGTTACGCGCCATTGTAGTTGTGTACCTGTGTCCAACCTGTGAATAGAGATAGATATATATATATATATATACATGTTGCATTTAAATAGATTGTCAGGTTTACTGACTCTTGAACATGCGAAATATAATTGTCCATGGGAAAAACAATCCGTATTCAGATCTATACCTCATTATTCTAATGATGTGTCCCTGTGTCCTGGTCGTCATTTGTGTCCCGGTGTCCCGGTTGTCATTTGTGTCCCGGTGTCCCGTCTGTAATTTATATCCGAACAATCCCTGTCCCTGTGTCCCGGTCGTCATTTATATTCCCTGTGTCCCGGTCGTGATTTGTGTCCGGGTGTCCCAGTCTGTAATTTCTCTTTGAGGTTCCCGGTCGTCATTTATATTCCCTGTGTCCCGGTCGTCATTTGTGTCTTGGTGTCCCGGTATGTAATTTCTTCAGTTGACAAACATGACGTCAGTCGACAAACAACTTCATGACGCATATAGCTCAATCCTTATAATGACGTCAGTCGACAAACATGACGTCAGTCGACACACAAACATGACGTCACTCGACACACACACACACACACACACACACACACAGACAACTTATTTGTATATATATAGATGTCCCGGTCGTCATTTGTGTCCCGATGTCCCGGTCTCTAATTTCGTCAGTCGACAAACATGACGTCAGTCGACACACAAACATGACGTCACTCGACACACAGACAACTTTTTTTTATATATATAGATAGATATATATGTTATATTATGATATATTATATTATATTTATTATTGTATTATATTTTTTATTTATTATATTTGTATCTTTGCTACCTTTGCTTAACTGTTTAATTTATATAATTTTTTACTATCAGCGCGAATAAGCAGTGCAGCCATTCAAAATCTAAATTAACTAACTTCACTTTCAAGTTTTCGAGACTGAGCCGAGACCTATCTAATGATTCTTTCACACTGTGTCATAGACCCTTTCATACTAGCATAACTTAAGCCTGTAAGTTACGATATGTAATCTTATGGAACAAACTCTTTTCGTAACACAGGCAGTAGTGAATCGTACTCCACTTAGAATTTTACGCCACGCACAAACGGTTTTATGGAGGGACAGAGGGGTCATTTGCCCTGGGTGCAGAAATCTTAGGGGTGCAAAATTTTAAATGAATTATCTTTACGGTTATGATCATCTTGTAATTTTGAAGTTCTATTTTATTAAAATAAATTAGAGGGCGCATTTAATCCTTCTCAAGAACGATTAAGGCCCCAAAGATGTAAAAAAAAAAAGGTTAAATAAACATGGAAAATTACGTATACTTTTAGAAGAATATTTCCAACCAATAAAATATACTCAAACAAATGACCAAACACGGAATAAAACCTTAATTTTTTCATCAAATCCTTGATAGTTAGCTAGTAGAACCTCAGTTACCTAGGTAGTATTATTAGTAAAGATGGTGGGTGCTATGAAGAGGTTAGAAGTAGAATAACCAAGACCCAAAATGTTTTTTCACATTTAAAAATAAGTTTGGAAGAATGGGAAGATAAGTCTGCGAATCAAGATTAGAATTTTGGAAGCTACAGTGATGACAATGGTCAAGTAGGGTTTTGAAGAATGGGCGCTCCAAAAAACGGAGGAGGATTTGCTAGATGTTCTCCAGAGAAATTGGCTACGGATTATTTCGGGTACCCGACTGACTGGCCGTATTTCAAATAGTAGGCTGTACGAAAAGTACGGTGCAATCCCACTTTCTAGGGCTATAGTGAGAGAAAGGACGAGATGACCAGGACACGTTTTACGGATGAAGGATGACGGATTGCCAAAGAGTGTCCTTCTCGGCTATCCTTCTTGGACCAAACGAAAAGCAGGTCGTCCCATGATGGGGTGTGAGGATGTTGTAAGGAAAGATTTAAAACAAATAGAAACTTCTTTAGAAGGTGTAAAGAGGGAGGCTTTGGATATATTTTAATGGAAGGGGTGTGCATAGCTGTGATGGCCTCGGGCGGCTTGATTCTAGGGTGAGTTGTTCGTAGAAGTAGTAGTAAATCGTGGGTATATATTATATATCCAAAATAATCCAATTATATTATATTACCCAATATATTATATTATTTGTAATCCAATTATAATATTATATTATATTTATTATATTATTAAATAATTATATTAAAATATAAAATAATTATATTATAAATGATTATTATTAAAATATATATTATATTATAATTATTATATCAAATAATTATGTTATATTATATTATAATCCAAAAGAGCAACATCCTCAGCTCTGCCTGGGTTTTATGAAGCAGATCAGTTTGGCAACTGAAACACTCAACACTTGAGCAAATAATAAAAAGAGTTTGACTTTAGGTCTGATGGATCTGATCAATTTTGCTTTAAAATTGATTATCTCATTTGATACGCAGGCTATAGTTTTCAAATTTAAGCCGTTTCCCGCCATCCTTACCAAATTGGTCAACTAACAATTTCACCAACAGTTGTGTTTTTATGAACTTACAAAAAAAGGGTTTGCTAACATTGTTTTTCTTTAACAAAGCGAACCGTTGTCGCAGATTTTAAGCGTAAAATTCAAAAACCGGTATTGCGGCCAAGATGGATTGTTAGTTTCTGTGCTGTAAATGATGACAATCCATGACGAATAAATTTTCTTACAGTAAGCCATTTTTTTTTATTGATTTTGTATAAATATATTCAGACCTGACTAGCCACGGAAGCTATAAGCATGATGTTCGCCATGTTTGCCAATTTCCTCTCCGATTATTACGTTTTTGTGCATTCGTTAAGAAGAATTTTTGTTGATTGGCAAATGTACATCGGGGAAAAATCTCGTTTCCAGCAATAGGTGCAACCTAGTAAAGTGCTGACCACAGCCCTTAGTAACCGAAAATTAAAAACTTGCGCTTAAATAAATTTTAAAATGCCAAAGATTCGCCATTTGATGGTGAATCCAGTAGTTGTTAACCACGTTAAGCTTAAAAGAAAACATCAATGACAAAAAAAAAGTTGAATTTTGAAAAGAAGCCACAAACCCTCGAAAACGGTAGTGAATCGAAATTAAGTATGCAATTAGAATTGCCATACTCAGAAAATTTTTCCAGAGATTTGTACCCCTCCATCGTAAAAATTGAAGAAAATCACATTTTAGCTTGGATAGCACTGACCATGGATGTTACCAGAGAGCCCCGAGGTCAGGGCCGTATTCAAGGAAGGGTCCGACCCCCCTCTCTGAAATGTTTGTCCGACTCGTAAAAACATAACAAAAATGAATATAAACAAATTTGTGGGGCGTTTTTTTCAAGTTTTTTTTTGTACCCCTCCTCCTCCTAAATTTTTTTTGTAAAACCCCTCCCCGAATACAATCCTGGATACGACCCTGCCCAGGCTCAGTGATTTCTCCGCTGAAATTGAAAGTTTTACGAATTTCCAGGGGCTTCTTATTCAAAATATTCAAAAATGCGTTGTTTTTACCTCCCCCCCCCCCCGAAAACAAAATCCTGCGTAGGAGCTTAGCACTGATGTTACATTTTTCATTTCTTTTTATGAGACATGACTGTGTTTAGTGCAAATAAAATTATTTCTATTTAATTGCGTCCCAGTAAATTTAAATTTAGTAAATTTTGTTAAATTTATTTGCGGCCCGGCTAGGTTTGTGCTTCCAAGTCTGATACTAAGATAAGGAACAACAAAGTTGTATTGTTTTGAGGATAATTTATTTACATTTCAATAGGTTTTTCCCCCGTAAACTAAAGCCGTAATTAATTTGGAAAGACACGCATTGTACAAAATTTATTTTACATACGCTACTTTTAGATATGTCTACCTGATAAGATACAACTGTTTAATACTGTTATTTATTTTCTGGAAAAATATTTATGGTGTTCACGTTGTCAATAACAGCTTGAAAAAAAAAACCACGAGTAAAAAAAAGTCAGTGATTGAAGTAGTTAATACACTGTCAGAACCAGGAACTCTCGTCTGGAGTCTTCATGTCTCTTGGCATTAAAATGGCTATTTTGATTAAACCAATGATCAAGAGTGATACATTTCCTTGGGCAAGGATCGGTATTTGTATCATATACTACTACTACTAGTAACTCACTGCAGCACCAAGTCGCCTGAGGCCAACACAGCTATGCATGCTCCTCCTCCAACCTAATTTGTTCAAGGCGTCCCTCTTTACTCCCTCCCAGGAAGTTCCCATTTCCTTTAAATCTATATTTATGACATCCTACCAACCCAGACAAGGACAACCTGTAGCCCCAGCCCCAGACGGTTGGCCAAAAAGGACAATTTTTGACCATCTGAAATCCTTCATCCGCACAACATGGCCTATCCATCTCAACCTTTCTCTCATTATAGCCCTAGATAGTGGGATTGAACCACATTGTTCATACAATCTCTTGTTTGAAATGCAGTCAGTCAGTCGGGTACCCAAAACACTTCGTAGGCAATTTCTCTGGAAAAACCCCTTATCTAATGTTCAAGTTTTTAACCTAATGTATAGTTTCAACAATTTCTTCTGTCGACGTTTCTTTGCAAACAAATTTGAGCTATACATTTACAAATTAAGGGGGGAAGGGGGTAAAGTACCTCTGTAGTTTTTATAATTTAGTTAATAAAGTAATATACTTTCATCATATTTTTTGATATTTCATTAGGATTGAGCGTCAGAGAAATATACCTGCTAGGCTTTACCCCAGCCCCTCCTAATGTGTAAATATATAGCCCAAATTTGTTTCTAAAGTATTAAATTTTAGTATTATTTTGGTATATTTCATTAAGGTTGAGCATCAGTGAAACGTATATGATACAATATTAGGTAGGGGGTATTTGATACAAGTACCCTACAATGCCCTAATTATGTGATGCTGAAGATCAGTTCTGATTCTGAGATAAGCAAAAGAAAATTACATTGTTTTTTAGAGTGATTTTGTTTTAAATTTACCGGTTTTTCTCCTTTAAACTAAAGCTGAAATTAATTTGGGTAGACACGTATTTATTTATTTGTACGTGCTACTTTTAGATGTGGCTGCTTTCATTAGATACAACTGCTGGACACTGTTATTTATTTTTGAGGAAAATATATATGGTGTTTACATTGTCAGTAACGGCTCGGATTTTGCACAAAGGCTCAAGATTTTGCACAAGAAGAAAAAATCAATAAAAAAAAGGAGAAAAAATCAGTAAATGAAATAGTCATCCCCTGATCTGTTTGTTTATAATCGGGTGTGGATTTTAGATGTTAATCTTATGGTAACGGCTTTTAAATCATTGTCGAATACCAGAGGACTGAACTTCGCTCGTTGAAGCTAATTTAAGACACAAAAACGGTTTCCGACGGCATTTCTTCTGGAAAATTCTCCCCGTGGAAATGTTATCCTCGCATACCCTGATTCCCGCGAGAAAAAAATATTTTGTGTATTTTTGTACATTTAGTTTCATAGGTTTCAGTGTAGTCGATTAGTAAATGGATGCCTTGAACTATATGCTCTATAAATTAAGAGATGGCAAACTTACTTTACTAAAAATCTCTCTATTTTATTTTAATAAAAAGTGATTTTCATTAAATTTCTTTGACTTTTATGGGATGTTTCGCCCCTTTTTAGCAGGCTCGTCTATTCTCAAACTCGTAGTCTTTAATGGGCAATACTAAGCTAAATGAATCTTATATATATTTGGAACCAGCAGAATAAATAAATTTCTTTTATTTATCTGTTTATATCAAAATTCCGTTTTTTAGTTTCGTTTACTATTGAGCGGCGGCGCTCCTTACTTACAGTTCGTTGCCACGAACTATTTGACAAACATACTTTACTAAAAATTCAGCTCAAAATAACAGTATTTTTAGTTGAATATCACTTTCAAAATACACTTAACCTAATCATTCGACCAGCAAGATTCAATTGACCTGCAAGTTGTCTTGTAGTAAAGAATAGTAATGATGTGATTGATATTCACTCACCCTTGTCTTGCTATCTACCTTCGTTTTGACAGTTTTTCCGTTAGTAGGTCCTTAGTTTTTATATCAAACAGTTCGTGGTAACGAACTGTAGTAAGGAGCGACCCGGCTCAATAGTAAACGAAACTCTAAAAAACGGAATTGCTAAAAGATATATCAAAAGAATCGAATTTTTATGCTGATTTTAAATATATAAGTTTCATCAAATTTAGTCTTTGTCATAAAAAATTACGAGCCTGAGAAAATTTGCCTTATTTCGGGAAATAGGGGGAAACACCCCCTAAAAGTCATAGCCCCTAAAAATGAAAAAAACACCCCCTAAAAATGAAAATCACACCATCGCATTCAGCGTATCAGAGAACCCTATAGAAAAAATTTCAAGGTCCAATCTACAAAAATGTGGGGTTTCGTATTTTTTGCCATAAGACAAATCACGGGTGCGTGTTTATTTGTTTGTTTGTTGTTTTTTTTCCGAGGGGTCATCGTATCAATCAAGTGGTCCTAGAGTGTTGCAAGAGGGCTCATTCTAACGGAAATGAAAAGTTCTAGTGCCCTTTTTAAGTGACCAAAAAAATTGGAGGGCACCTAGGCCCCCTCCCACGCTCATTTTTTTCCCAAAGTCAACGGATCAAAATTTTGAGATAGCCATTTTGTTCCGCATAGTCGAAAACCATCATAACTATGTCTTTGGGGATGACTTACCCCCCCCCCCACAGTCCCTGGGGGAGGGGCTGCAAGTTACAAACTTTGACCAATGATTACATACAGTAATGGTTATTGGGAAGTGTACCGACGTTTTCAGGGGGATTTTTTTGGTTTGGGTGTGGGGTTCAGGGGAGGGGGCTATATGGGAGGATCTTTCCTTGGAAGATTATTTCATGGGGGAAGAGAAATTCAATGAAAAGGGCGCTGGATTTTCTAGCATAACTATAAAAAAAAACAATGAAAATATAAACATGAAAAAGTTTTTTTCAATTGAAAGTAAGGAGAAGCATTAAAACTTAAAACGAACAGAGATTATTACGCATATGAGGGGTTCGGGGTTAGCATAAAGAGCGAGGTATTTAGGAGGAGATAAATACTTCGCTCTTTATGCTAAATTATTTTTAGTAATTTCAACTATTTATTCTACGCCATTTCTGATTCAGGGTCATTTTTAAAGATTTGGAACGAAACTTAAGATTTAGTGTGAAGAGCAAGGTATTAACGAGGGGACAAACCCCCTCATATATATAATCAAAAATATAAGAATATAAAAGTTTGTTACGTAAGTTAATTCTTAACATACGTGTATTTTTTACTAATAAAAACGTTCGTTAAAAATTAAAAGTTTTAGTTGCCTTTTTAAGTAACCGAAAATTGGAGGGCAACTAGGCCTCCTTCCCCGCCCCTTATTTCTCAAAATCGTCTGATCAAAACTAAGAGAAAGCCATTTAGCCAAAAAAAGAATTAATATGCAAATTTCATTTTAATAATTTACGTATGGAGAGCCAAAATCAGACATGCATTAATCCAAAAACTTTCAGAAATTAAATAAAAAAAACAAGTTTTTTGAAATGAAAGTAAGGAGCGACATTAAAACTTAATACGAACAGAAATTACGCCGTATATGAAAGGGGCTTTTCCTCCTCGACACCCCGCTCCTTGCGCTAAAGTTTGATTCTTTCTCAGAACTCTACTTTTTAAAACAATAAAAAAAACTTTAGCGTAAAGAGCGGGGTGTCGAGGAGGAAAAGCCCCTTTCATATACGGAGTAATTTCTGTTCGTTTTAAGTTTTAATGTCGCTCCTTACTTTCATGTCAAAAAACTTGTTTTTTATTTATATACATAAGGTATGAGGTCTCTTTCCCCTGTCCTAACCAAACAATCTTATTGACAGTTTTACGAGCAATCGTGTTTCATATGTGCAGCAGAAAATTGCTTTAGTGCCAAGGACATTAAAATAAACAAATTTTTGCCTTCTAAGTCCATCTTAGGTCTGTTTATAATTGAAAACCGCGCTTTTCTCAAATTTGTCTTTTCGTTTTCAAAATCAGAAATTTTTTTCTGGGCAGTACCCCGTTTTTTCATTGTTTTCACATTGCACCGTGAAAATAAATAGGTAAAATTAAATAGTTAAATTTGACCGTCTTTTTTATCCGTAAATTCGTACTTGGTTTGAAATGCGAAACCTTGTTGGAGAAGATTCTCCATAGATTTTGGGTTTGATGTCCTTGGAAATTGAAGGTATTGTTTTCGAATTATTGGCCAATTAATTTTTAGCTACAAGTGTTATGTCTCTTTGAGCTAACTAAAAATTGTTAATGTAACAATTAAGACGGGAGGAACAGGCCTATAAGCAAGGGCGTATCCATGATTTTTGTTCGCGGATTTATTTTTCGGGGGTGGGGGCGGAGGGGGTAAAAAACTACAAGACGCATCGACAAATCGATATTTGGGGGGGGGGGTAAACCTGGCATCCCCTCTCCCCTCCTGGATACGGCCTTGCCTAAAAGCTTTAACAAATACATTTTCTAATATAATAAATATTTTTCCAGGTCATTATCGAAAAGAAGAAAGATATTCTGGACTACCAACTTAACATTCCAGCTCAATATACGTTTTCATTTCAACAAATAGATTGTCTAATACAGTAAATATTTTTTCAGGTCAATACTGAAAAGAAGAAAGAGATTCTGGACTACCAACTTAACATTCCAGCTCAATGGCATTTAATTTCGTCTCCGATATCAAAAGAAACATACGTTGAGCTTTTAAACAGTGGCAAACTCTCTTTCAGAACATCGACTGCAGTTGATTGCAAAAGAGGATTTTCTGAGGTAAAACTTATTTAATATAAAACTTTGAGGTAAACTTATATGAGGTAAAAATTTATTTTATATAAAGCTCTATTATAATAGTAGTAACCTCTTATTTTCTCACTTTTGTGAATTGGGCACGCCAGTTAGCACCGCCATGTGTGGTGGCAATTTACCTCGCAGTATTAATGTGTATAGTATTTTGCACCAAGAGGTGTGGTGTGACTAAATTTTCAATATTTAAAGAAATATATGCAGAGCTTTAAAACAGCGGCTGACTTGCTTTCAGAATGTGATTAGTGGTTCATTGCAACAGAGAACCCTCTTTTGGATAAGTAAACTTATACCAGGCAGCAATCAATATGTTTGGAAGGAGTGTGCCATGCCTGGCGCAGAGTCTGTCTCAGGACATCAGCAGTGGCTGATTGCAATAAGGGATTCTCTAAGGTAAATAAGTTTTGGTTCAATGCTACTCTTTTTTAATAGTTTTTAAACTTAATAGCTTTTAGACTTCGATAATTTGAAATCCAAGGGACAGTCTTTAAAGGACTCTTCCTCTGAAGCCTAGAGAGAAGTTCAAATTACTGAGATGTTCAAAATAACAGAATTGAAATAATCAATGAGGATCAAGGAAGAATTTCAAAGGAACAAGTGTTTTTTTTTTTTTTGAAAATACAGGACACATACATGTACATTCATATATATAAACACTTAGATTTAACTTCTTCATTAAACATGTATGTGAAGTGTTTTAACAACCAGGTGAGCGAGAAAGTTATTTTGGAAAGTAGTCTGTGATTTTTTTGATGGATTTTTTTTTTCTTTCATCCTATATTTTCCAATTCATCTTCAATGGTGATGAGAGCTGTAAAGGAATTATTAGTTGTTTCTGTTCTGAGAGCGTAGGAAAGTAAGGTTTTGATGGATAATCACGCCTCAAACTAAATGTAACCAGAGTAGATGACTCATCTTCTTTATCCTCCTCCTCCTCTTGAAAGGCCGAAAAATTTAGAATCGGTTTGAGCACCATAGACATCGATTTCATCTTCCATGTGAACGAAATCGTCAAAGGTAAAACTCATCACAGTTTGGTAGGAAGTCCCACTCTGTGTCTAGGGTAGTGGTCTCCAATTTATACAAATGCTCTCGTTACAAATTCAAATAATCGAGTGACAAATAATCAAGAGCCGACTCGGTAAAAAGCACTAAAATTGGTGGAGATATAGATTAAAGTACGGGAAATCCAGCGGTGACGGGAAGCAGGTTGAGCCGACGCTTGAAAGCACTTTTACGAGCACCGTAGCGCGTGTTTACCAGTCTCTATACAGACGCATCAAAACTTATGACAAGTAAGTTTTGAGATATGGAGATTCCTATGGGGGCTAAATAAAAAGCAAAGGATTGCTCTTAAGCGCGCAATAGAGCGCTGAAAAGGCGCGTAAAGCGCAAAATGGAAGCACCTATTCTATGGAATACAAAACTGGCAAAAACATAGTTTAGAGTACTAGAAGTTCGAGTATTACGAGAAGCAGCTTGAGTTTGTCTGTCCAAGCGCGTATTTGCGCGTTCAAAAGCGCGCTGAAAGCGTAAAACTGATGGAACGTTTTTAGACACTCTGGAAAAAGTATAAATATACTATGAAATATGGGGAACCCAATGGTGATCAAGCGCAAGTTTACCAGCCTCGCTAAGTTTACCAAACCTTTGACCACAGGAGGGTGTGCCTTGTTTGCCTGTTATTCCAGGCAATTTAACGGTGGTGTGTCAATTTTAAATTCTTGGTTCAACCTGCCTGAGACTCTAGGCGAGCGTGCCTTTCCAAAAGCTAACACGCAAGTATTTTTCCAATAAGAGAGTCATTCTTACTCCTGCTTGAGCATGAACTTACTCTCTTGCAATGAGGAGACTGATGATTGCAGCACCGGAAGTATGTAAGGATGAAAGATGACTCAGGAAGGATGACTGAGGAATTCCGAAATGTGAAGGAACAGCGGACTTCAGAACATCTCGAAATGGCCTCGGCATTTCAGAAGAGGTTCCAGACAGATACAAAAACCTTGGAAATACTCTAATAAAAGGGGGTAATCCTTTCGAAAGTATGTATGACAGTCTCGCTTCCATCGACTCCGGGAGAGCACCCCATTCTCGTGCCATCAGTAGTTACCGCAGTCTGGACATTGTTGGCAAATCTCAGTATGATTATTTTGTGGAAGAGCGTTTTGTAAAATGTACAAATCCCATTGATTCACTGACACGCCGAAACAAGATGCCATTTTCAACTCGCATTCCATCATCGATACCGAAGTAAAAATCAATCCTTCAGATGGCCAGGTCAGATTGAGGCCAATTTGCCAAACTATATATTAGCTGCTACACCAGAGGCGCTGACTTGGAAGAATTTTTCAAACACGAGAACCAGCCTTTCCCTCCTTCAATATCTGATCTGAGTAATTTGCGGTCCGACACGAATTCTGATATAACTCTGCTCACAGCTTGTTCTTATGAAGCTGTGACCGAAAAACCCCACGCCGATTCCATAACTCTGCTCACAGCCTGTTCTTTTGAAGCTGTGACCGAAAAACCCCATGCCGATTCCAAGGTCTTTCATGGTGTTGTCCTAATCCACCTTATAAAGCCAAAAAGCAAGACGTTTGGCGAATATATTACAGAAGAAATCTGCCAGTACTTTTGTAAGCAATTCACAAGTGAAACACCGCGAATTAACGTCGTCTTTGATGTTTATAAGTCCGACAGCTTCAAAACTTCTGCACGAGACAAGTGCGGCAAGGCTATGTGTCGAATAAAGGTTGAAGAGAGAACGCCAATTCCAAGAAACTGGACCCGGTTTTTTTCAGTGTTCAGACAACAAGCAGAACCTATTCGTGTTCATGGCAAAAAGATATGCAACACTGTTACTAATCATTTGGCTGTCAGGACTTCTGGTGATAGTGCAAGATGTACTGTTCCAACTGACTCGGCCGAAATTCATCCTAGCAGCCACGAGGAGAGAGACAGCAGGATAGTTCTACACTGCCTTCATCAATCGCACTGCAACATGAAATTCATCACTGTCAGAACGTTTGATTCAGATGAAGTTGTTCTATTCATCGCAAAGTTCTTTCTTATTGGGGTTGATCAACTCTACGTAGCCTTCGGCCAAGGGAAGAGTCCTGTTCCCGACATAGCAACCGCACTTGGCGAAGAAAAGGTGCAGTCACTTTTTTTTTTTTTTTTTTTTTTTTTTTTTTTTTTTTTTTTTTTTTTTTTTTTTTTTAATGCTCCAAGTGGCGGTGACACTGTGTCAGAATTCCTGTGGCATGGCAAAGGAAGGTTTTGTAAAGCATGGGAAGCGTACAGTACCGTAACACCGTTCTTCAACTGCCTGTCTTCTTTTCTTCAAAAGCTCACTGAAAACGACTTTCGCAGTCACAGGAGAAATATTTGTGTGGTTGTTCTCCTTTTTCTTCCTACTTATCTTATTTTTTCTTCTTTCAGTTTCTTGCATATTTTAAGATTTTCTTCTTTCTTTAGACGCTTACTTTACATGGACTTTAAGCTACTTATGCTTCGCAAGTTAAATGCATATAATTTATCAATTGGCAAATTATATTTTGATAAAAATATTTTTGACAAAAATATCTTGATAAAACTGTATTTAGTGGTTTATTGTGGTTTGTGTCATGGAGTACCATTACATATATTGATTTTTTTTTTTTTTTCATTCTTCTTTGATTTTAAATCTTCCTCCTGTTTGTTATGAAGTTTTATTTTAAATTATTTTTTAGCCACGCTGAGGCAGGGTTACCAACTAGACACATTTTATGTCACAAAAGACTCATTGCCATGTGCCGGGACGCATGGGTAAACTTGTGACATAAAACAAAACATTTCCCAATTGTATATATGTTTTGATAAAAAAAAAATCACTTCTAAAATTCACGAAAGTAGTGCTTTTTCTCTCTTTTTTTTCTTTTTTTAGTATCCAGGTTTTGATAGAGATTTCTTAAGTAAAGGATTTTCTCCGAATTATGAGGTTTAAATTTTCATACGAGTTTCCTACTGTCACACCAAGTCATTTTGTATGAATATCTAATATTGATTCTTTTCGTTTTCATTAAATTTGATGTTAACTGGCCGCTTTGAAAGAAGTCTGTAAAGCGTCTTTTGGTCACTTATACAAATGGTAAAAAAAAAGAAAAATTCGTTTTTGAGATTTCAGGATGGACACATGTTAGCTTAAATAATACATTTTCGGATGTTTCTGGGAATTGACGAATACGTTGGCAGCCTTGCGCTGAGGATGCCATATTTGGTATAGGTCAAATATCTTTTTTTTTTTTTTTTTTTTTTTTTTTTTTTTTTTTTTTTTTTTTTTTTTTTTTTTTTTTTTTTCTACTGACAATACAGCCGTTGTTTCCTCCAAATTTCTTTCTATGTTTGTCTATTGAACTATTATGATGTATGTAATTTTCTTTTTTCTTTTGTCATCAAGCCTTATTTCTAAAAAATATTTTTCAATCATTTATTTGAAAAACATCTAGCTTATCTTCCTCTTCTTTCTTAAGTGTTCATTTGGGTGTCTCAAGTGGAAAACCTTTTTCAAATTAGATATTTCCATTCATAAGTGTTTTTCCATTCCTTTTAGACCAAAATGGCATTTGTCATCTCATTGTTCTTCTAGTTTTTCGCGCTCATTCAAAATATATATGTCTTATTATGTTTCAAATTCTCACTCAAAAGGAATCTACATACGAATAGTTTGTTAAGGAGTCTCCTATTTAGTGATTTTTGCTTATGCAAATTTTCTCTGATTGCTAACTCTGATGTTAATATAAGTAATATATCCGGAATCATCAGACACGTTAGATCTTTTCATATTGGTTGAAATATATGAATAAAATAAATCTAAAATTTCATATTGCGAAAAACAATAATTTAAAAGCCAATTTCTGAAAAATTGTCTACTGAGCCTACTGAATTGAAACTTCGTTTAGTTTTCTTCTTTTAGAAATATTTAAAAAAAAGAAAAAAATCGGACTTTGAAATCAAGAATTTTTTTCAGATTTTAATTTTGTGAATACCAATTAGGAAAAATTTGCATCACGGAATCACAACAATGTGTCTCTGTCTCACATGTATCCCCCCTCCCCTTTCCTGACCAAAGTGGCAGGAGGGCAACAAGTCTCTGCCCTGCCCTGTTTTGTACCACCAAGCCTCCCAGTAACCCCGCGTGATATTGGATGTAAATTTTTAGATGTAAAATTGTTCAGGATTGTCAAAAGGTTCAGAAAATATGCGTTCGGGGATTACAAAACGTCCACAGGATCTGGGGTGAGGGTTGAAATCTGGACCATATCCAGGGGGTAAACCCCCTGAAATGTTTGTCCGACTTGCAAAAACGTAACAAAATGCGTATAAACAAATTTTGATGATTTTATAAAAAGAAATTGCAAACCCCCTCACCTCAAGATACACCCCCTCCCCGAACAAAATATTTTATACGGTCCTTACTGTAATTATGCATACTGCCAATTGTTTACAAACAGGTTTGGCAGTGGGAAAGGGAGATATGTTTGATCTTGGAAGTGCGATGTCAAAATCCTGGTGGGAGGGGAGTTGGAGCCAATTTCCGCAAGTCAAATGGAAATGACAGTAAAAACTGAAAAATGAGCTGTATAATACGACAAAGAAAAATAAGACAAAAACCAAAGAATATATGACACGATAAAGGAATATATGAAAATAAGACAAAGGAAAAGGAAAACTAAAGAAATCTGATTCGTTTAAGTGGATGCTCTAATTATTCAGGCTTATCTTAGTTTTGACGAAATTGTTGAAGAAACTCAATTTCAGCTGTGGGGTAGACTGGGGTCTTGGGGGGCTAAACTGAGGTCTGAGAGGGTTAGTTGCCCCCCTGCCCCATAGCAAAGGACACTCCTGGGTGAGAGGGTGTTTTACTGCCCATAAATAGACGAAATAGCTTTGACATGGTACCTGATAAGTTTGAGATTTACATATGTAATTCTTTAGGGAAAGTACTGAACCATAAATAACTTGTATGGGAAGGGGGACAAGCACCCCAAAAATTGGGCTCGATAATGTGCCAAAAAGTTTGCTTTTTTTACTCAAAACATATAACCGTAAATTTTGGTCTAAGGGGACTCCAAAGCCAAAGGTAAAATAGAAAAAAAATATTGGTTTCTCGAAAAACAGGGAACGACAAAAAGCCAAAAAGCTTTCCTTTTCTGAATGGCTTGAAAAATCAAAATTGTAAGTCCCTGGCCCAAGAGGACCCTATTCTGCAAAAACAATTTCAGTTTGGAGGCAATCCCGTCTCCCCTAATGGATCTTCAAAAAGGGGATCGAGCCTTTTTTCCGAGAGGCTTTAAACTTGTATCTTTGAGTCCTTTGGCCATGAAGACCCTTATGCACAAGACAAAAAAACAATTACAAGAAAATTTGATTTCCTTCCCAAAAAAAATCAGGCTTCAACAAAGACCAAAAATCATTTCAGTTAGGGTTCGTCCCCTCCGCTACACATGGCTAAGAAATGACATAAAAGCTTTTTTCGATTGGCCTGTTACTTAAAAGATTCGTTGCCTAGACTTAGGAAACGAAACTTTTTTTTAAGACAGAACTAGTTAAAGAGCTCTGAGATAATCTGAAAAAAAACAAAAAAACTTTTATCCCTGTCCAGTCTGAAACTTGCAGTTGTAAGTCCCTGCGTCATGAGGAACCTTATGTAAAAAAAAATCGTTTGGGTCTCCCCAAAAATAGGACTAAAAAAGAGCCTCAAGTTCTTCTTCTAATTGATTAAAAACTTATATTTTCAATTCCTTGAGTCAAGTATAATCTAGTTCACAAGAAAAAATAAAAAAAATATTGCCTGCCTTGAAAAGGCAACTAAATGTTTTCCCTAAACGGCTTGAAATTTAAACCTTTAAGTTTCTTTGGTAAGAGAACCCATATGCACAAAAAAATAGGTTTTAGGCACAAGCCGCCAAAAACTGGGACAAGAATTATTTTCTTTGTCTGTTGGCTAGAAAGTTATATCTGAGATTCCTTGGGTCAAGTGATCCCGATTTGCCAAAAAAAAACAAAAAAAAAAAACGAAAAAGCGCCGAGTCTCATGCCAAGTAAACCCTAATGCACAATATTTGAACATTTTCTCGGTTTGCTTGGGACTTTCAAGGATTGTTGCCCTGGATAAGAGGGCCGCCGTTTATTTCTTTTTAGAGAAAAAGAGCGTTGTGGATCCAGAAATAGACCAATAAAAAAATTTTGTGCGTGATTAAATTGAAACTTGCACCCTTGAGCCCTTTGTCTAGGAACCAAATATACAAATAATTTGAGGACATCGTTTCTTCAAAAATGTGGTCTGAAAAGGGCCGAATTTTATTCTGATCAGCCCAAAACTTTTATTCTCAAATCCTTGTGCCAATCGAGTCCCAGTGCACAAGAAAAAAATCGAATAAAAAAAATGATAGTATCCTCGAAAAGGGCCTTCTTTTTCCGAACGTCTTGAAACTCGCAGCCATAAGTTTCTTGGGCCAAGGGGATCATAAGATAACAAACAAATACAAAGTAGAAACAATAGGGAAAATCTTTTCAAGACAGTGGAAATCAGTTCTGTGAATATTTCGGCCCTATGTCCAAGGGCTATTTTCAGCACAATACGAGAACAAGAGAGAAAATATGTATATATAAATAAACTTGAGGTTTTCATTTCTACAGGATTCTAAAAAATTTTGTTGATTGATAATATTAGCATGTTTTTTTAACTAGACTAATAAAATAAAAGATATCATAGGTCAACTGCTCCCCATAGGCTAGATGAAAATAGCGACGAAGACCACACTGCCTTTCCATAACAAACAAATACAAAGTAGAAACAACAGGGAAAATCTTTTCAAGGCAGTAGAAATTAGTTCTGCGAATATCTCGGCCCTATGTCCAAGGGCCGTCTTCAGCACAATACGAGAACAAGAGAGAAAATATGTATATATAAATAAGCTTAAGGTTTTCATTTCTACAGGATTCTAAAAAAATTTAAAAATGATAATGAAAACTTTGACAATAAAAATGGCAATAAAAATGAAAACCTTAAGTTTATTTATATGGTTATATTTTTTGTATCTTATATACAAAAAAAACGGATTGACGGGCAGGACTACCTTTTTTCTGATTGTTTTGAAAGTCCTTTGAAATATTCGTAAGTCCTTTGGCCAGCAAGACTCCGACAATTCACAAAGAAATATTTTTTTTTTTTTTATTTTAAATCATTCATCTGAAAATTTGGCCTAAAAAGGGTCAATAAAGGTTTTTTTTCTGTATAGGTTGAAACTTAAAACTGTAAATCCTCGGTTCAAGTGGACCCTAATATACAAGAAAAATTTCGGTCAACGGGCAAGGTCCCCTCTTCGAAAACGGGCCCCAATAAAGGGTCAATATTTTTTTTCCTTGTTTCTTTGAAACTATTAAGGATCGTTGTCTGGGCCACACATTTTGCTGTGAGGCTGTGGGTGTCAGGGGACAGGGTCGTTAGCAAAAAAAACGGTGTTGTCCATCATCATTTCTGAACTTGGAGTTTTAAGTCTCTGGAATAATGCTAAAAAAAAGTGTTGGACAAAATGTGGCCAAAAAAAGGCGAAAATACTTCTTTTTTCTGGGGTACAGCTCCAAGGAGCGGTAAGTTGAATTTGGTCGCTTTCAAATCACCTTTGACTCTTAAAAAGGGCACTACAACTTCCCATTTCAAATCAAATGGGCCACATATGAAGCTTTTACGACCACTCATTCCCTAAAAAACTT
>NC_088881.1:31464681-31610949 GCF_032884065.1 Artemia franciscana
CGCTGTGCCAACACATAGCAAATTTTGATTTAGATCAAATTTATCCTAAGTATTGTAAATAGATTAGTGTGGTAGTAGTAATGGTGGTAGTAGTAGGTGGTAAGAATAACGCTAAAGAAAAGTGTTGGGCAAAATATGGCCAAAAAAAGGCGAAAATACTTCTTCTTTTTACTGGAGTACAAATCCAAGGAGCGGTGATTTGAATTAACTAACTATATAAAACTGAACTTATTCCAGTTTTAATTCTTGACTGCTCAAAAAAAAAGCTACATGGAAGTGCTTTAGACAGGATTTTGTTTAAAGAAAAAAAATGATCTCCTAAGAAAATAATTGAAATACCGTTAGCTGTGATGATTCGTGACTCCCAAAAATAGGCATAAAAATTAGTTGCGTTTCTAATAGGCTTGAAACTTACAGGGTACAGAATCTCATTGTTCTTATCGCTATTGCCTTTGGAAAAGGGTCATAACAGTTTACTTGCCCTTTAATGGACAAGTGCGATTTTTCTCTTGCGAAAAGGAGTATCAAGGCCATGCGTTACGAAAATGTACGAGTCTAGCTAGATTTGTTTTTTCTCTCTCTTTTTTCTTTTTTCTGTTTTTTTTTTCATTGTTCTTTCCTTTTTCCTTTTTCCTTTTTCTTTTTTCTTTTTTCTTTTTTCTTTTTTCTTTTTTCTTTTTTCTTTTTTCTTTTTTCTTTTTTCTTTTTTCTTTTTTCTTTTTTCTTTTTTCTTTTTTTTTTTTTGGTCTTCGACATTTGATCAGGAAAAGTCGAAACTCAAAAACAATAAAGATTATACCAGATATAAGACTGAATCATGACAACTTTCAAAATTGGACATATTTTATCCTAAAGCTTGATAAAAGAGCTGGATGTATTTCATTTTCGAATATTATAAAGTATAATACACTTCAAAAAGAAGCTCGTTTTGTTAAATTTTCTAAAAATATAAAAATTTACCTACGGCGGGAGTCGAACCCGCGACCTTCGGATTAGAAGTCCGACGCGCTATCCACTGCGCTACGCAGGCTTAAATTATAGGCTAAATGTTTTGTGTCATATTTGGAAATTGTTTGAACACTTCGTACGTTTACTCTAGGGGCGGGGCTGGAATGATCCCTTAATTTCCAGTGCTGTCCTAGCAGTAAATTCGCAGTTGCGACATAATTTAGCTAGGATGAAAGTGAATATATCGCTTGATAAATTTTTTGGTAAAATTCTAGTTTATATAGCCTACTTTTTGCGGTCTTGGAAAGGGGCTAGGTTAGGAAAACGAATGATTCAGTGAGAGCTCTGAAACTTTCAGAGACTAAGGGATGCCCCGGAAGTTTTGAAGTACCTACCTCCACTCCTGTTCCCTCTAGACGACAGTGACTTTTTATGACCATTAAAAATCTTTGTGTTATCAAAGTGAAGGCTTGCAACATAGATCTTCTGCACATGAAAACTCTTCAATTTCACAACTTGCTCAATCCCAATTAATTGAGTTTCAAAGATCTGCAAACACATTTCCTAAATTTAGGAAAGCCCATTGTTATGGCTTAAAATGCTACTGATTTGTATTTTTCAGAACTAAAACCAGAGAAAAAGAAACTGATAACTGAAAATTAAATTAAAATGTTGTTTTGTCATGATTGCAGTGGGTAATACATCTGTCAAGTAGGCAAATTTCTAAGACTTGGAAAATTACAAGAAGGTTAACATAGAATCTAGACAATACCTTCCTACAGTAGGCTATATTTTGTTTCCTGGATTCATCACTGAAAGTTTGATTTTCCTAACCTAACCCCTCTCCAAGATAGCAAAAAGAAGCTAAACTGGAATTATACTGAATATTTTTATGCTCTATCATGATTCAGTAATCGCTTTTGGGAGAAATCAAATATAAAAAAAAGTTTTTTCAACTGAAAGTAAGGAGCACCATCAAAACTTAAAACGAACAGAAATTATTAGGTATATTAGGGAGTTCGCCCCTTAGTCACTCGCTCTTTACGCTAAAGTTTGAATTTTGTCCTAATTCTTTAAGTATGACCCCTTAATGACAATGGTCGTTTAATTAGAATAAATTACTCTTTTGAAAGTACTAAAAAAAATTGCGTAAAAAGCGATGTATTGACTAGGTGGCGAATCCCCTAATATGTGTAATAATTTATGTTCGTTTTAAGTTTTGATGTTGCTCTTTACTTTAAGTTGAAAAAACTTGTTTTTTTTTAATTTCTGATCGGTTCTTAAATAATGCTGGGAAATCTGGCGCTCCCTTCACATTAATATCCCTTCCCCCATGAAAATTTCTTCCATAAAAAGATTCTCCCACGTAACCTCCTCCAACCGACCCTCGCCCAACCCCCACTAATAGAAAGAATCTCCCCTGAAAACATCTTTATACTTCCCAATAAACAATACTATATGTAAATATTGGGCAAAGTTCATAACTTGCAGCCCTTCCCCCGGGAACTGTGGGGGATTAAGTCATCCTCAAAGACATAGTTATTATATTTTTTGACAATGTTAAACAAAATGGCTATCGCGAAAAATTTATTGGGTGACTTCGGAAAAAATCAGCGTCGGAGGGGGCCTAGTTTCCCTCCAGTTTTTGATCACTTAAAAATCGCAGGGCTGTTAATTTGTGTTTGAATGTGCCCTCCTGCGATATTCTAGGACCACTGAGTCGATAGGATCACCCCTGGAAAAAATTAAAATAAATGCGCATCTGTGATCTTTCTGTCTTCTGTAATGAATTCTGTCCTCGTGCATTACAACCTGCGCTAACGGGGAATAGGGGAATATTTTCTTGAAGATTGTAAACCTCCCTTCTTGAATAAAAATTCCTATTTCAGTTGTTTCAACCTAGTTTTCTTGAAGTAAAGAAGGCAAATGTCTACCTTGTCTAATCCGGTTTATTTCTTTAATGATCGTGTCGTCTTTTTTCTGTCTTGGAGAACACGGGGGACTACAATTTTATCCCATGAAATGTCCGTTTCTCTTCTGTTACTTTGGACCTAATTGGCGCTTGTTAAAAAAGTTTAGTGGATTGTTGATTCATGTTTCCAGTGTTAAATTTTTTCTTGAGGCAGGGGGATCTTTCCTTTTTTCTTATTTTCGTGTAATAAAGTTAACCGCATAAATACACGGTAAATGTTACCAACATAAGCTGGTTAGCATTGGTTTTTCATACTCATTTTGGGAGATCGTCAAATCTTGGATTATTGCAAGTTTTCAGTGCTCATCAGTGTACCCAGGACATCAAAACGAAAACTGTTTGGGCTTCTTGAACCCATGTTAGGTCTTAGTGCCTGAAAACCGCGGCTATTAAAGATTTTTCTGTGTCAGTTTCAAGGTCGTATTCAGGGGAGGGACTTGGGGGTTTGAACCCTTCCCTCCTAAATGTTTACCCCACTCGTGAAAACATAATAAAAATGAATTAAAACACGTTTTGATGCGTTTTTAAATTTTTTTTGTTTATGTAAGTTTATAATATTAGTGCTTTTTTATGTACATGGCCCTATTTTTGGTTTTAAAATGCACTTAATCTTATAAATCAATCTGTCTATCTATTATATAATTGGACTATATAGTTCTCCATTATAGTGAGGTAGGATTGGGGTGTTGGGGAAAAGTGAATCAATCCGGATTTAGGAATGATATAAGTAAGAATTATAATTTTTTTATTAATATTTTCCAGAATTCTATAGTGTTTCCTTACGGATATTTGAACCACTAACCTAATATCATTTTTCTTTTGGTTGTTTCAAAATTATAAAGTGATCGGTGTCGCCACGTTAAACCGTGAAAATAAATATGCGAAACTAATTGGTTAAATTTGGCGTCCGAAAGACGACTGTACCTTCAAAGGAAAGCTGCACCTTTTTGAGTTTGGTGTCGTATTTTCTTTAGCTGATTTTTGCTGATTTTCCCCCCACTTTTCTTTCTTTTAAATTAGACACCCACTAATGCCAAAAACTATATAACTGCATATAGAGGTTCTTGTAATTATTAAATAAATAAAAAACTTTTTTCAATTGAAAGTAAGGAGTGACATTAAAACTTAAAACGAACAGAAATTACTTCGTATATGAAAGAGGCTGCTTCCTCATCAAAGCCCCGCTCTTTACGCTAAAGTTTGACTCTTTCTCTCAATTCTTCTTTTTAAAACAGTAAAAAACTTACGTAAAGCGTAAAGAGCGGGGCGTTGATGAGGAAGCAGCCCCTTTCATATACGAAGTAATTTCTTTTCGTTTTAAGTTTTATTGTCGCTCCTTACTTTCAGTTGAAAAAACTTGTTTTTTTTATTTAATTTCTGAACGAAACAAATAATTGAAGAAAAACGGGTTTAATTTTTTTAAATAAAGCAGTGACAACAAAATAAAATAAAAACTACACTTTAACTAACAAAAAATTAAAATACTCCGAATATTTCGGCCCCACCTCCGGGAGCCTTTCTCAACGGGAAAAAAAAAAAAAAAAAAAAAAGGGAGAAAATTACAACAATTTAAGACTACTTTTAAGACATTTTAAAAATGCCACGACAACTAAACCAAACTAAAAATATAAACAATCAAATATAAAAGAAACAAGAACTCACATTTTTAAAACAAACACTCCCGCACTTGACTGTAGCTTTAGAAAAAAACTGCAATAATTGTTTCTATTGGCACTTTCCTCTGCCACAATCGCTGTATAAATGGGGATCTATCAAAAATGAAAAATATAAATACTTGTAACAATACGAAAAAGAGGTCACCCAACCCCCAAATCCAATCAAAATCTTACAGGTTAATGAAACACAATTATGAATTATAAATTGAATGGATTTTTTCATTTGCTATTTTAGCTGCCGTCCGTTGACTTCTTACAGCATTGACCATGCTTTGACCTCCGTTCGCAAGGTTATTACTTGTTTCAGGACAATTATGCAAACCAATACTCATTGAAGTTTTTGACTGGTCTTTAATTAAACTATTATAAATTGAATTTATTTTAAATTCCCCCTCATCTCTATTGATACTAATACCCCCATAGATAATCTTTTTTATTTCTATAATTCCTCTGAAACTTTGTAAAAGTCCTACAGACTTATCAATAATTTTTGTCTGATCAAATAAAATACTATGATGAGGAAAATTATACACGTGACCAGCTATAGCGGATTCAAAAGTATCAGGTTTTTTATTTTGTCTTAGCGAGCAATCTATCGCGTATTTGTGTTGCTGTAGCCTATTTTTTAAATTCTGCTGTGTTCTACCTACATAAAATTTACCACAAGAGCATGGAATTTTGTATACCCCCTGTTGTATATTTCTTGGAACTTTATCTTTTCCGTTATTTAGCCATGAGCTTATATTTTGTCCTGATTTAAAAGCTGTTTTTATATTATGTTTTTTTAATTCTTTCCTTAATTTCTGTGACAACCTTGGGATATAAGGCAAAGTTATGTAATTTGGTTTTTGATTTGATTCATTTTCTTCTAATTTTACAGGTTCCAGTAACTTTTTTTTTTCTTTTTTCAATTATTTGAGAAATCATATTTTCGGGATATCCATTTCCTACTAGAATATCCTTAATAAAAATTAATTCACTACTATTGTATTCTTGTGAATCTAATTTTAACACTCTATCAACTAAAGAAATAACTACCCCCCTTTTTACTTGGATCGGGTGATTTGATGCGAAAGACAAATAGCGGTTGTTATTAGTTGGTTTACGGTAAATTGAAAACATTAGTTTATTGTTCTTTCTATGGATCCAAATATCCAGAAACGGTAATTTTTTCTCTGTTTCATTTTCAATTGTAAAAACCAATTCCCCTCCCAAATTATTTAAATGTTCCAGAAAACCTTCAATTTGTGATTCCCCATAATTCCAAATAACTAATACATCATCCATATATCTGCCCCAAAATTTTGGTTTTAAAAAATATGTATCAATAGCTAAATTTTCTATATACTCCACATAAATATTAGCTAACAGTGGACTTAAGGGTCCTCCCATTGCTAATCCTCTAACTTGATGGTAAAAATTGTCTCTAAATTTGAAATAATTAGTATACCTGCTAGTTATTTTAATTAGATTTAATATAGTTTCTATCTCAATCCCTGCAGACAATTCTTCCATTTCACTTTTATGCACATCAAGTTTTTTTGATAAAACAAACACAGATTTATCGAAAGGTATATACGTATACATTGACTTTATATCAAAACTAAAAAGTCTAGAGTCACTTGATATTTCAATATTTTTAAGTTTATTTTTTTTAAATACTGAGTTTTTTATATAAGACTTTTGGAGATATAATAAAGGTTTAAGCGTCTTTGCTACCCATTTTTCAATTTTTTCTGTTGGTGAGTTCCTTGTTGACACTATAGGTCTTAGATTTTTGATTTTGGCTCTTTTTGATTTTGGCTCTTCGCAGATGAATAATTAAAACGAAATTTGCATATTTATTTCTTTTTGCTAAATGGCTTTCTCATAATTTTGATCGAATAGTTTTGAGAAAAAAGAGCGGGGGAGGAAGCCTAGTTGCCCTCCAATTTTTTGGTTAATTAAAAAGGCAACTAGAACTTTTAATTTTTTACGAATATTTTTATTAGTAAAAGATATACGTAACTTATAAATTAGCTTACGTAAAGAACTTTTTATTCTCATGTTTTTATTACATAAATGAGAGGGTTCGCCCCCTCGTCAGTACCTCTCTCTTTACACTAAATCTTAAATTTTGTCCCAATTCATTAAGAATGACCCCTGAATCACAAAAGCCGTAGAATAAATAGTTGACATTACTAAAAATACTTTAGCGTAAAGAGCGAGGTATTAGGAGGAGGTGAGCCCCTCATATGGGTAATAATTTCTGTTCGTTTTAAGTTTTAATGCTGCACCTTACTTCCAGCTGAAAAAAACTTTTTCAAATTTATTTTTTCATTGTTTTTTTTAATAATGCTAGTAAATCCTGCGCTCCCTTCATGGAATTTTTCTTCCCCCATGACAAATTCCTCGATGGAAAGTTCCCCCAGCATATCCACCCAAAAAATTCCCGGTACACTTCCCAATAACCATTACTATATGTAAGCACTGGTCAAAGTTTGTAACTTGTAGCCCCTCCCACGGGGACTGTGGGGGAGTAAGTCGTCCCAAAAGACATAGTTATAAGGTTTTTCGACTACGCTGAATAAAGTGGCTATCTCAGAATTTTGATCCGTTGATTTTGGGGAAATAATTAGCGTGGGAGGGGGCCTAGGTGCCCTCCAATTTTTTGGTCACTTAAAAAGGGCACTAGAACTTTTCATTTCCGTTAGAATGAGCCATCTCGCAACATTCTAGGACAACTGGGTCGATAAGATCACCCCTGGAAAAGAAAAACAAACAAATAAACACGCATCCGTGATCTGCCTTCTGGCAAAAAATACAAAATTCCACATTTTTGTAGATAGGAGCTTGAAACTTCGACAATAGGGTTCTCTGATACGCTGAATCTGATGGTGTAATTTTGTTAAGATTCTATGACTTTTAGGGGGTGTTTCCCCCTATTATCTAAAATAACGCAGATTTTCTCAGGCTCGTAACTTTTGATGGGTAAGACTAAACTTGATTATATTTAAAACCAGCATTAAAATGCGATTCATTTGATGTAGCTATTGGTATCAAAATTCCATTTTTTAGAGTTTTGGTTACTATTGAGCAGGGTCGCTCCTTACTACAGCTCGTTACCACGAACTGTTTGACGTTACCACGAACTGTTTGATTAAAAGCTTATATCAGTCTTTAAGTTTGTGATTCAAAAAACCAAATTTCATTTTCACTGTCTTAACTACAACCACGGTCTACCGTAAAGAGAGAACCACGTTCCATATTTTTTTAAACTGTATGGTAAGAAAAAGTTTCAATTTGAAGGTGATTCAAGAATGCTAACCATTATTTCGATTAGTCTTATTAATAAAAGTTTATTGCTAAAATAGACTTGCGGAATTTTTGAAAAGAGCCAGAAGATCCTCGGAAATGGTGTCGTATTGTAATGAGAAGTGCTCCAGTGGAACTGCCATGGCCATAAATCCTATGTCGAAAAATTAGACTCCAAAAAAGACTCCCAAGAAAAAACTCCCATGTGTGTTCGCTGGGAAAGTGCTCATTTTAAAGAAACTTGCCATATCAGTGCGTTCCTATTGTCGTTATATTGCCGTGATATCTAGTGCATTTCTTAATAATAAAATAGATCTTTTCATAGAAAAGTGGAGTTTTCTGCAGCTTTGTACAATAAAACATTGGTTTTCGCGAAAAGGGGGTAAAAAATTTTTGAGTAGCCAATCTATTTTTCATGGTCGTATGAGACCCTTAAGAGGGACAGCTCCAAAATCGAAAAACGGCTCTATAGTATGAGGGTTAAGTCTTATAAGATAAAATACATTCATGATTAAATATGCTTAGAATAAAACACTGTAATGTTCTCCCAAAGGCTGCTAGGTCTGTAAAAAGGGAAACATAGTATAACATGAATGCCACAGTGAGTTTCGTCTTTATTCATAAATTAAATTAAAAAAAAAACAAGTTTTTTTAACGGAGAGTAAGGAGCGACATCAAAACTTACAACGAAAAGAAATTGCTTCGTATATTAAAGGGGCTGCTTCCTCATTAACGTCCCGCTCTTTGCGCTAAAGTTTTTACTGCTGTAAAAAGTGAAGTTAAGAGAAAGAGTCAAACTTTAGTGTAAAGAGCGGGGCGTTAATTAGGAAGCAGCCCCTTTCATATACGAAGGAATTTCTGTTCGTTTTAAGTTTTGATGTCGCTCCTTACTTTCCGTTAAAAAAAGCTTGTTTTTTTTATTTAATTTATGAACGTTTTTGAATCAATGCATGTTTGGATTTTGGCTCTCAGCAGAAGGAATAATTAAAACGAAATTTGCACATTTATTTTTTGGCTAAATGGCTTTTTCATAATTTTGATCGAACGAGAGCGGGGGAGGAGGCCTAGTTGCCCTCCGTTTTTTTGGTTAATTAAAAAGGCAACTAGAACTTTTAATTTTTTATGAATGTTTTTATTAGTAAAAGATATACGTACCTTACTAATCAGCTTACGTAACGAACTTCTGTATTCTCATGTTTTTATTACGTATATGAAGGGGTTCACCGCCTCGTCAGTACCTCGCTCTTTACATTAAAGCTTAAATTTTGTCCCAATTTCTGAAGAATGACCTCTGAATCACAAATGCCGTAGAATAAATAGTTCAAATTACTAAAAATACTTTAGCGTAAAGAGCGAGGTATTAGGAGGAGGTGAGCCCATCATATTCGTAATAATTTCTGTTCGTTTTAAGTTTTAATGCTTCTCCTTACTTTCAGTTGAAAAAACTTTTTCATATTTATTTTTTCATCGATTTTTTTTAATAATGCTAGAAAATCCAGCGCTCCCTTCATGAAAATTTTCTTCCCCCATGACAAATTCCTCCAAGGAAAGATCCCCCAACATATCCCCTCTTATCAACCCCCCACAACCTAAAAATCCCCCTGAAAACGTCTGTACACTTCCAAATAACTGTTACTATATGTAAGCACTGGTCAAAGTTTGTAACTTGTGGCCCCTCCCACGGGACTGTGGGGGAGTTAGTCGTCCCCAAAGACATAATCATAAGGTTTTTTGACTACGCTGAATAAAATGGCTATCTCAGAATTTTGATTTGGTAACTTTGGTAAAATAATTAGCGTGGGAGAGGGCCTAGGTGCCCTCCAATTTTTTGGTCACTTAAAAAGGGCACTAGAACTTTTCATTTCCGTTAGAATGAGCCCTCTTGCAAGTTTGTAGGATCGCTGGGTCGATACGATCACCCCTGGGAAAAAAAAACACAAAAAAAACAAACAAACAAATAAACACGCATCCGTGATCTGCCTTCTGGCAAAAAATACAAAATTCCACATTTTTGTAGATAGGAGCTTGAAACTTCTACAATAGGGTTCTCTGATACGCTGAATCCGATGGTCTGATTTTCGTTAAGATTCTATGACGTTTAGGGGTTGTTCCCCCCTATTTTCTAAAATAAGGCATATTTTCTCAGGCTCGTAACTCTTTATGGGTAAGACTAAACTTGATGAAATTTATATATTTAAAGTCAGCATTAAAATGCGATTCTTTTGATGTAGCTATTGATATCAAAATTCCATTTTTTAGAGTTTGGTTACTATTGAGCCGGGTCGCTCCTTACTACAGTTCGTTACCACGAACTGCTTGAACATCGGGTGATCATGGGATGAATGTTGCAATATTGCTAATCAATAGTCAGCAGATGATGACATTTTTAAGTAACAAAAGAGATCGTGCCACAGCGAAGTGGTGTTTTATGCCATTGTGTGCCACAAAACACTCGTTTTTGCCCAAAGATGGTCAAAATCTCAGGGAATGCAGATTCTAATATAGCCAATCATATTTTTATGGTTTAAATTCCTCAACAGTAATTTTTAAGCCCCCCCCCCCATCTCGAAAAAGGAGGAAATTGCTTTCTTTAAGAAGGAGAAAATCGCAGTATTCTAATATAGCCAATCATTTTTTCATAGTTTAAACCCCACAACAGTAATCATTAAGCCCCCCCTTCATCTCAAAAAAGGAGAGAATTGCTTTCTTACATGGTTAGTATGCATCTCATTATTTATTTTTAATTCCTTTCTGCCGAACCTAGCAGGTTGCCACAAATCGTAGAGATTTTTAATGGCTTAATCAAAAGCTACTGCTTTCAAATTTGGCTTTATAACTTTATCTTAAAGGACCATATGGCCGTCCTCTAGAACGGAAAGCATAATAATGGAACTATTATAATATCACTTGTCGAATATCCTAAGCAGAAAGCTCTCAATTTCTGCCTTCTATATAATATCCTCCCAGTGCCCTTAGTAAACAAAGATTTTAAAAAAACGTATTTTGAAAGCAAAATTGTTCGATGGAAAATATTGAAGGAGAGCCAAAATTTACTTGGGTTTCGATAACAATTTACTTGGGTTTCGCTATAACCCCTGGACGACTTCCCTTTTCCTTAGTCAACATTCGCCCCTTCGACATCCCCTCCCGCGTTCTACCTAACCAAAATCCCCCTTCTTTCCCCAATTAAAGTTTCTACTGAATGATACAGAAGAACTTTCATCACGTACATAATTGACATATTAAATCAGTTAATCTATTCACCCCCTCCCCCTCACTCCCTTTTTACCTTAAAATTTTGAAGTTCATTTTGCAAATTAACAGTTTTCTATTTCTTGGTCGCAAAACTAAATAGTCCTTTTGCTTTAATTATTTTATTCCCTTTTTTAATTTTACGAGTTTTATTTATTTGACATTTTTGCTGATTAACTGATTTTGCTGATTCGCTGATTTTTGATGACCTTTTTATTTATTTTTTTGCCCTACCCGCCATGTTTATTTTATTGCTATTTGGTTGATTCTTTTTATTTATTGACGCTAAAGTGCGAATTCGGCCCATTTGTTCTTGTGATAGCTAAGAAATCTTATCTAAATGACATAAGTGTCATTTATATAGTTTCCTTTCTGTGAGAATAATTGAATTTTCTAATTGCAAATTCTCAAAGATACCGGTAACAACATACAACTCGGAATAAGACGAAGTTGCACATGTCTAACGGGTAAGCTTAAGGAATGTAAGAAGTAAGACCTGTATTTCAACGCCGTAATTAAAATTTAAAAAAAAACAGTCTTTTCGTAATCTTAATTGTGTTTAATTAAAAAAAAAAGAACAAACATTAATTTAAATAGTAAAGCTTTCTCTTACTGAACTAAAGAGCAATGTTGAAACTTCGAACGAATACAATCTTAGATCACTCAACAAATCAGCAAAACTAGCTTAAATAAACTAGCTCTTGATGTTTTCCAATATCTATAGAATTCTAATAACTAGGAGTTTACTGAAAACTGAGCTTACTTTAGTCTTATAGAGAATTGTAACTGCATATTAAAAGTTATCAATATTATGGCCGGTGAAAGACAATTGAAAGACTTATAAATAATTGTGTTTACTCACGGAACTTTCTGATCGTAAGAGAATATCGTGTTTTTCTTTCTTCGGTTTGATGTTTTCAGTAAAGTGTTGGTTTTTCGAGTTGTAAATATACATAAATAATCATAAGTATATAATAAGCAATTTAATTATAAATATATAATAAATTAATAATTAAATGTATTTTCTTAACTAAGCGAGTTTAACGTTTATTCGCTTTTTCAGGTACTGAATATTTTAACGGAAGTATTTGGTTTGCAATTAATTGAGAAGATCAATGATACTGCCTCTCTCTATTGCACTTCTATTCTTGGTAGTGTTTTCGCATTCCTTCTGAAGATAAAGGTATTGATTTGCTTTTTCCCACAGTTGATTATTTTTTCCCACTATCAATTGTCAAAGAGAATGTTAGTTCCCCGTGCATATTTAATAACTGTCCAAAAGCCGAAAAAGACCCTTGGAGACATAGGTTCCTGGTGTTCAAACATAGGCTCCTGCTCTCAAATTACTTTCGGCTCTTAAAAAGGGCGCTTTAACTTCCAATTTCAAATCAAATGAACAGTATCTGAAGTTTATACGACCCCTCATTCCATAACAGACTTATATGCCCCCAAGGCATTACCTACTGCCCTATCCCCAGGGCACTGGGGGATGGTCTCAACCCTAGAGGGATTTATATATATATATATATATATATATATATATATATATATATATATATATATATATATATATATATATACATTATATATATATACATATATATATATATATATATATATATATATATATATATATATATATATATATATATATATATATATATATATATATATATATATATATATATGGCGAAACCCTATATAGGCCAGTGTATTCTCCTGATGAGCCCTTATGTTGTGTGTTGCCTCTGAATTATTTGTCTATATTATTTTTTCTATTGTTTGGTAAATGACGACTTATACTTATTGACGACATGACTGCCTGTCCATGGATTATTCTTTATGGTTGATTGTGTGTGGCTATGCTGTTTGACCTATGTGATTGTATGGATGAGTAGGGTTAAGGCCTCATTCAAGTGCTGGTCTATATTAATCACTAATTTAGGAAAACAGTCTTCCTTTTCTCCTTCTGTCTTTTTTTTTTTTTTTTTTTTTTTTTTTTTTTTTTTTTTTTTTTTTTGTGTTTGTGCTGTTGCATTGGTGATTTCTCTTTTCATGATATATATATATATATATATATATATATATATATATATATATATATATATATATATATATATATATATATATATTATATATATATATATATAATATTTTATGCTATACTAATTATAATATTATATTTATATGTGTGTGTTTATTTGGTTTAAACATAAGGGCAACATTGTAACGAAACTTGAAAATTTGATGAATTCTTTCTTGAATCTGAAATTCTTTTTTCTTCTTTGTTTCAAAATGTGCGAAACGTATGGTTATTTCTTTTATCAATATCTATGCCTGCGCTAATTTTTTTTTAAAGGTTAATGCAAGTAATTTCGAAGGATCAATGACGGTGATAGGAGGGGGAAGACAAATTTTTCCAAAGACTTGACTTATTTGGATCAATTGTTCACAGCGATAAACGTTAGTATGCCAATTTTCAGAAAAAATAAGATAAAAGGTCTAATCAAGAACGTATCCAGGAGTTTTTTTAGGGGGTGGGGTATAAAAATTTTTTTAAAATGCATCAAAAGTTGGTTCATGTTCATTTTTGTTACATTTTTACGAGTTAGAAATATCATAAGCAAACTTTAATCCTAATCTTTAATTTTGTCTTATTAAAAGTCTTTGTAGTTTGTTATAACAAAAAATCTGCAATGTGAGAAATGGAAATTCCATTGAAAGGTTTTATTTTCAATCTTTCTTGTCTTCTTGGTTTTAATTGGTTATGATTTTTTATAATTGAAAAGATGACGTAGAACCTAGCACAAATAACCGGATTTAATCTTATTCTTTCTCTTTTATTTTGTTTTATTATTTTTTAGTATATTATAATTTTATTAAAATTGTAAAAATAAAATAAAAGCTATTATAAATTTCTTAAACTAAATTTATTCTAAAACTTTATCTGTTTTTGTTTCAATTTTAGTACAGTAATTTCACAGCTTTTTGATTTGGTTATCAATGTTCATTGAAAGACTTATCTTTAAATTAATGAATCAAATCAGTCAATTTTTTACGTTAGTCAGTTGATTTATAATAATTTATTAAATAAAGATTTCTTTTCTATTGAAAGTAAGGAGCAACATTAAAACTTAAAAAGAAGATAAATTATTACGTATATGAGGGGGGGCTACCCCGTCCTCATTCCTAGCTCTTTACGCTAAAGTTTGACTTTTCGTCACAACCCTTTAAGAAAAGTTCTCCTTCAAATTTGACAGTCCTGGTGTTTGAGCATTCTTTCTTCAGTAATATGATAAAAAGTCAACATTTTGGAGAAAGTAAATTATTTTTTACATATCAATTGTTGTCAAAATTCCGTTTTTTAGAGTTTCGGTTACTATTGGGCCGAGTCGCTTCTTACTTACAGTTTTATATTAAGCATTGCTATATCAAGCATTTAGGGTACCCAACCCGAGTGGGGTGGGAAGAGGTCCTAAGAAGGGATTTGGAAGGAATTGAACTTCCTGGTAGGGTGTAAAAGGGGAAGCTTTAATAGATTGGAATGGAGGAAGTGCGTGCGAAGTGTATTGGCCTCAGGTGGCTTGGCGCTTCAGTGAGTTGTTAATAGCAGTAGTTGTAGCAGTATGTCAAGCAATAAATCAGTTGATGCCTTCAATCATTTTTGTCTGGTGTACCCTTTGCCCGTGCCCTTACTTTTAATTGGAACTCTAACCTATTCTCAGCCTGGCTCTCCATGTGAGTTGAGCCCTTGGTGTTTTCCCCCCTTTGCCGAAGATGGATGCTATTTCAGGCTATGTTATTGAGGTCTGAATATCTGAGGTTGTTATTTGCAAGAGCCGAAGGCCTGAGTTCATAGCTGCAGGAATGGTGTCAAGTGCTTACGCAATTGACTTCTTTTATGAAATTTTTATTTATTTTGCAATAGGTTCAATGGGTGCTCAGAAAATCTCCTGAGTAATGGGTCCCACTACTTCAGGTCAGGGAACTAATAATTCTTCTGAAGCCTTTACGAAGCACTTGAGCTGTATTAGAACCAGAAATCTGGATTTGCATTGAGATAAGGCATTAGCGTTTCAAAATTAATCCATAAAGAAGAAGATTTGATAATTTGACTAAGAAGTGCCCAGAAATTCTGAAAAGTTTAGGATTTTGAGGGGGAGCTATAGATTGAAAAAAGGTGGAGCCAAAACGATTGCAAAATTTGGTAGCTTGAGTGTGAAATATTAGAAAGATGGGGTAGCTCTTGTTTAGTCAGTTTAGTCACCATTGTTTAGTCAGCTGTTCTGTTGAATTTCTGTATCCCCTATGTTCATGCAAGGATGCAAGTTTTTGGTGAAGGTGTAGGCTAGATTTTGGAAAATGATTTGTTTTTATATATCCTTTTTTGGGTATTTCTGTTGAAATAAATTAAACAAACAACAAGGTGGCCTCCCTAGATTCTGAAAATGCCTTTTGCCCCGCCTCCCCTCTCCTACATTTCCTTAAATGGCATCACTGTGTTCATTATCTTTTTTTAGGATGGAAATTTGCAAATTGATGGAAAGTCGGACAATCAAGAGTTTCTTTCTAATTTGATCAAAGAGATTCCTCTCGCGGTCCGTTGAAGGTAGATTTCCGTTTGTGTGATTTTTTACTGTTTCTTTTTTTTTGCCCTTTTTGCATCTGATTCTTAATCCTGGCCATTGTTTCAGAATAATTTTGTGTGTTGGGTTTCACTTTTTGTTTTTATGACGCGAAATAAAAACGCATTATTACTTAGTATTAGATATTTTTTCTGATTTTATTAAGAAGGTTAGTCATGGTCACGATGGCCAAAAAGCCAAATCAAGTAAATTGTGGAGTAACTTCTGACTAAGATTTAATATTTCTCTGTTACATTAATTAATTTAAAAAAAAACTTTTACCACAAGACAAGTTTTTCAAAGAAAAGTAGCTAAAAAAGGAGCTACAAGCCAAGAATGACCAAAAAATAAAGTCAAATAACCTTTGAAGCGTAAAACTACTACAAATCACTTTCAATAAATAAGTAAAACTCAAAACGAACATACAATAAATAGCCAAGTCAAACTCAAAATGAGCAAAAATTGACATGGTAGGTCTGATAATCCCCATGGCATCTGAAGACCAGAACATAGATTGCGCTTTACTGAAAACAAAATACGTTTGAAATTTTTTTACTTTTCTCTCTTTCATAAATAAAAAATTATCAAAACTTTTAAGGAATAAAACGTTCTTTTTTTTTAAATAAAACTCAAACTCAAAGCGAGCAAAAACTAATTTGATGACCAGAAAACAAGACCAGACCAGAACACCTTCTCAAGACCAGAACACAGATTGCGCTTTACTGAAAACAAAATACGTTTGAAATTTTTTTTACTTTTCTCTATTTAATAAATAAAAAATTATCAAAACTTTTAAGGAATAAAACGTTCTTTTTTTTTAAATAAAACTCAAACTCAAAGCGAGCAAAAACTAATTTGATGACCAGAAAACAAGACCAGACCAGAACACCTTCTCAAGACCAGAACACAGATTGCGCTTTACTGAAAACAAAATACGTTTGAAATATTTTCACTTTTCTCGCTTTCATAAATAAAAAATTATCAAAACTTCTAAGGAATAAAACGGTTTTTTTTTTTTTTTTTTTTTTAAACAAAACTCAAACTCAAAGCGAGCAAAAATTAATTTGATGACCAGAAAACAAGACCAGACCAGAACACCTTCTCAAGACCAGAACACAGATTACGCTTTACTGAAAACAAAATACGTTTGAAATGTTTTCACTTTTCTCACTTTCATAAATAAAAAATTATCAAAACTTCTAAGGAATAAAACTTTTTTTTTTCTTAAACAAAACTCAAACTCAAAGCGAGCAAAAATTAATTTGATGACCAGAAAACAAGACCAGACTAGAACACAATTTGCGCTTTACTGAAAAAAAAAACATATGACCTTTGATTGTCAGTTTAATTGACATATACTGATATTTCTTCCTTAAGGTTTTTGTAATTTTCCATCTATGAAAGTCTCTTGACTACGCTGTCACAATTCAGAAAAATAGCAACAAAACAATGGGAAGTTCCTCTGTTGTCAAGTGTTATATTAACTGTTGTAAACATAGTAAGCTGATAAATTGGCCTATATTATGGTTGGGATAAATGTGTGACATTGTAAGGATAGAGAGAAACATTGACTTTAAGGCTGCAGGGTAGGTGGATGGATGGATTGCAGGGTAGGTGGATGGATGGATTGCAGGGTAGGTGGATGGATGGATTGCAGGGTAGGTGGATGGATGGATTGCAGGGTAGGTGGATGGATGGATTGCAGGGTAGGTGGATGGATGGATTGCAGGGTAGGTGGATGGATGGATTGCAGGGTAGGTGGATGGATGGATTGCAGGGTAGGTGGATGGATGGATTGGGGGACGTGGTGACGATCAAGGGTAGATAATTTCCTGTAGCTTCATAAAATGAACCATACCAATTTGAGTTTTTTCGGATTGATTTGCATTCCAATGGTACAAATTACATGTTCTTTCTCTGAGGCTATTTGATAAACTAACAGCAGGTTGAGTGAGAAGAGTACCATGTGTGGAATATTCTGATGGGAAAAATCTTAATGCTTCTCCTGCTGTGTTAGAACCTACTAGTCTGTCAGGTCTCCCTAAAAAAAAAAGTCAAAATTCATGGCTTTCAAAGCTTCTAAGTTTATTTAGGAAAGACAATGGTCAACTGCAAATTTTATTGCTCCTGGTTATCTAAAGAAGACTGGAGCGAATCTAAGGATCTTCCATCCTTGTAATGCTCCATGATGACTTATGATAGTTGTTTGATGTGGTTGCTTGCTAAATTTGGGTCGAGGACTCTTCCCGCGCTTCCCAGTTGTACAAGAACTACTGCTGTTGCCATTCTTTGTTGAGATTTTGGTTGAATGCACCTGTAGAATCAGAAGCCATTCTTGTCTGTTTATCTTGTCTGAAGCCATTCTGTTGTCTGTTGTCAGAAGCCATTCTTGTCTGTTTATCTTGTCTGAAGCCATTCTGTTGTCTGTTGTCAGAAGCCATTCTTGTCTGTTTATCTTGTCTGAAGCCATTCTGTTGTCTGTTGTCAGAAGCCATTCTTGTCTGTTTATCTTGTCTGTTTGAGAGTTGATTCCACGAGTTTATTACTCTGCTGGCTGAAGAAATGACTTCTTTTTCGGATGGCAAAGTGTTTCTTGAAGATTTTCTTGGAATATCTTCTAGTCACAGAATGGGGAGAACGTTCTATTAAACATTCAGAACGGAGCAATATACAAGATATGAGGGAGGGCTATACTATTGAAAAGGCGAGCTAATAGTCGGTGGCTAAATTGAACTTTTGCTGCAAGAATCGATACATAAGAAGCAGATATACGTCGTACAAGAAGATCTGGGAGAAGGGATCGGATGCAGCGTAGTGACGAACTAATCGTAAGACCTAAATATACAAGGTGGTCGACACCTCTAACAGTGGCATCGCCAAGCACTCTAGAGGACGGTGACTCGCCTTTCCAAAAAACAGCACTATTTCTGAATTGTCAGTATTGAAACGAAGGCCAAGTTTAAGATACTCCTGTTGAAATGTGAGAAAGACTTCATTCATTGTTTGGAGGGTACGCTTGAGATTTAAAACGTCATCTGCATAATAAACTAGAGACAGATTTAATGAAGATGGTATTATAGATGTGGGGTACTAATCTTGGGCAAAAACTATTGAAAAGAATCGAGCGTTTGGCAACGCTACATCTTAAACTGGAATAGTCGATAAATCTATATGAGGTATAATTAAATTAAACGCTTATTTAATTTGTTGAAAGGTGTTGAAGGTGAAAATCGTGACATTATCATAGATATTAGAGGCTCTGGTACTAATGGGCATGTGGTGTATAGGCCTATTTGATTTTATTAGTATATATGTGGATGGGTACATATTTTTCCCATTCCTTCACTTTGGGTTGCTATATGAGTTTAATCAAATACTACAGGAAATATTTTCCAAGAAGCAATTATTTAGCATATAACCTATGATGGTGCTCCAAATTATGGAGGAAAAAATTGAGCCCAATGAACTCGGTATAAAAACTGGAAACTTTTTTGAGAAAGGTTTTTAAAATTTCGATAATTCATTTAATCATCATTTGAAATCATCATTTTTTTTTCCACAATGAAATGAATTTGAAACTTCAAAGGAAGAAGTTTAAATTATATTTGTGCGCCATGGCAGGGTTTCTTGAACTTGGTACGCGTGCCTCCAGGGGTGCGGGAAGAGTTAGGTGGGGGTACAAAATGGACCAGAGATCGGTGGGGGGCACGTATTGCTCCGGATTTTAGTTGGAATACGTTATCTGCACAATGGAAGGAATGCGGATAAATGTCAATAGGTTGTCAGGGAGCAGACACGGAGGAGACGTGGTGGAGTATTGACATTGGACGTGGAGTCGCGTTTTCGATCAAAATTAACAACCAGAGAAGCATAAACGATGATCTTTCTTCTCAGTTAAAGCATTTTTATTCTTCTTATTGTTAAAACATTTTTGTCGTAATATAATAATTGTAATAATAATAATATTACAATTTGAATATGGAATTATAATACATTCGTAATATAACATTATTTGTATTTTATTGAGAATAATCGTATTTCTTTTTTATTATTGTTTTTGCGTATATACCAACGAAAGGAAAATTAATATATATTATTGAAATATATTTCTTTTTCTGAGGGATACTTAGTGCTACGAAAAGTATTACATATATTATACAAAATTTGAAAAACACCGTGCCAGGGGGTTAGACAATTTCAATGTAAGAATCAAAAATAATTCTTATAAAGATGTACCTGGTTATCCATATGCTTTGCAATTTGATTCATTGAAAAACTATTTTGGGTTACCTCTTAATCTTTATACACTGTAGCTTACCTCCGTATAAAAAAATAAACAAAAAATAATTCAATGTTGAAAGTTAAGTTAACTTTATTAAATACGTTACATTTTAATTTACATAGCAACAAAAATAGGCTATATTCACGTACAGGCATGTCTCAAGTTGCAGATGCGTTTAAGTAAGAATAATCCTACGCACATCAAATTTCCCGTATGTCACTGGTCCTTTGCCCAGTTTGTAGTTAGGTTTTGAACATTTATTGGACCTTTATTCATGAAAGCAACAAATGGTCTTGATGGGATGACTCCCTCAAGGATTTGTTTCTAGATGGATGTTAATGGAATCGAATAGTTTGTTAAACATGTGTAAATTAAAACACTATTCGACTAGCGCTTCTTTTCACTCCCAAAGCCAGGGGGACCACGCCCCCCCCCCCCAAAAAAAAAAAAATCTGGCATCCTCATTTGGTTATATTCCTCTTTGTTTACCCTTTTCATTTTAAGCTGTCAATTATTAGCGCCAAAAACCACCGAATGTCTGACTTGTTTTTGCAGTCTTTTCGCGTGATTGTACCCCCTCCCAAACCCTTAAGTTTGAAATATCTAGTTACTTTGTCCAATGCCTATTTACTTTGATATATGTGAACCGATTAAACTTGGGAAAATCAATCGTTCACAATCAATATTTCATTTCTAATCTTATTTTTAAATTAACGACTAGTCAAATTTTATTTTATATTATTTTATATCTGTAGTGTTTTTGTTGTTGTTTTTTCTTCTTTTTCCTCTTTAATCTTTTATCATTTGTTCAGCCGGGGGTATCTTATCCCTACAGAATCGAAATATTTGTATTTTCTTGTCTGCACTACCCTGACAAAAATCTTCTTTCTTAATTGCATTTTTCCTAATATTCTGAGTATAAAATTAAGGTTTTTCTCTCCCTATTTTCTCCCCCTCCTTCCTACAGTCACTCCAGCTTTGGTTCATATCTCCAACCCTGATGTACATGCATAGTATGTTTAACTTGAGCGTGAGTATAATAATTAAATAAATAATTTAATTTATCATGAGCACAAATTCACAAGAAAGTCGATAGTGGCCTTTTCTCCACTCCCTTTAGCATTAAATGCTTCACATGAATACATGCCACAGTCTTCAATAGTAATATCCCTAATTGATAGCCTGCTCCCCTCAGGAGTGGCAATTACCCTATATCTGTTATCATCAATTAGCAGCTCTTCGCCATTCGATATTACAATTTCGTCTTCTTGCTTGTGATGTATGTCCTTTGACAACATTCTTCTCCAGGAAAATATCTGAAAGATGATAAAATTATTTATTATTTTTTAACGGAAAATAAGCGTTTGATCAAATCTGTATCTTCACGGTTTTTGCTGAATTTCCCTTCGGGGAAATATGGGAGCCAATTTATCTGAATCAACATTTTATGAAATGAAGTTACTTTGTGGTGGATCAGAGACTCATCATGAAGATGAGTCTCTGCTAAATATTTTAAAAAGCGCATCACAATTTAATTTTATTGTCGATAGTACAGAAGAATTTGTCAGTATAAAAACACAAAAAGGTCTGCCGAATAAAACGAAATTAAAGTTGTTTGGCAAAAAAAAGGATTTCAAAAATGTCTTTCTTTCGCCGAGCGAAGATCGGTTCCGTGGTTCTAACAATTAAACCTCGTCTTGATTGAAATCATTCACCTTGCCAGGTTTAGGGTCGGCTTTTAAGGCCGTGATTAAGTGAACTGATGGAACTCGAAAATCCCATGTTAAATTGAAAATTTATATTTAAAAAGTACTCAAGTATTCATTGGCGGAAGATGCCGCTTTTAATATCAGGCCATAGCTTCTTGAAGATGCTACAAAATGTTTGAAAGGATTTTTCTCTATTTCCTCTAATTGCTTAGAAATCTTAGAAAATGTCTAGGTCTTTTTCACAAGTGTACTCGATAAAGGATATTGCTTTTAGAACAAAATCGGTACTATCATGAGCAGAAGACAATAACCTGTAAGATGATTGGAACCATTTTTCGATTTATTTTCCTGTTTTCTAACAGTCCCATAGAATATTTTCAGCTACCTGAAATTTTTACAAGTCGGTTGCCAGAAAGAATCGTTTCAGATCACCGATAATACCCCCAAGAGACCAAAATGACAAGCTGGTATAATCAGTTGCTTGTTAATAGAGTGTGAAATTTCCATAAATTATTTCAACGCAATGAAGAAACCTAGAAATGAGAAATAGTCAGGAGCCTTCAGTAAAGTTGTGCACACAAGGCCGGAATCATGGGGAAAATTAAATCAAAGCGAGGTATACATCTTAAAAGTGTTACCACACATAGACAGCGCCTTTGTAAAAAGTATTTGGAGCTTGGTAGATGTAAATATCCAAAATACCTAATAATGCGGTACGCTGAAGAACTAGACAAGTCAAGAGATTTAGGTCAAGCGACAAACCTTGAGGCGGGGCAGAACCCCGTAGCTTCTTCCCCGTTGCCCTACCGGATCGTGACTGGTGGTAGAAACTTGGATTGCCGATGGATTTTTGATCCTGCATTTTTCGTGCGCGATCTAGAGACTTAAGTTTGGAAGCACAGGTGAGGAGGAAACAACCCGTAAAAATCATAGAACCTTAACGAAATTTACACCACCAGATTCAGCGTATCAGAGAATCCTACTGTAGTTTCAATCTCCTATCTACAATTAAACAAAAAAAACAAAACAAGTTTTTTTAAGTGAAAGTAAGGAGCGACATTAAAACTTTAAACGATCAAAAATTACTCCGTGTATGAAAGGGGCTTTTTCTCTTCAACGCCCCGCTTTTTACGCTAAAGTTTTTTACTGTTTTAAAATGTAGAGTTAAGAGAAAGATTCAAGCTTTAGCGTAAAGAGCGGGGCGTTGAGGTAGAAAAGCCCCTTTCATATACGGGGTAATTTCTGTTCGTTTTAAGTTTTAATGTCGCTCCTTACTTTCAGTTAAAAAAACTTGTTTTTTTTATTTAATCCTAAGTCAAGATTTGATATACAGAAAAAGTTTCTTTTTGTTACTGGCAAATTTATTGGGTCGGGCCGCTGATGTAGCACAAGTCTACCAACAGATGCCAATTCTAATTAATGTAGGAACATTGTTGGGCGAAAGAGAGAGTAGTGGCTTTATTTGAACTGGGATAGTTGTTTAATGTTTAATTTCTGGACGTCTTTGAATTAATGCATGGTTTGATCTTGGCTCTCCACATATAAATAATTAAAACGAAATTTGTATATTAATTTTTTGAGGCTAAATGGCTTTTACACAGTTTTCATCGGAAGATTTTGAGAAAAAAGGAGCGAGGGAGGAGGCCTAGTTGCCCTCCTATTTTTGATTACTTAAAAAGGCAACATTTACTTATTATTTTTACTAACGTCTTCGTAAGTAAAAAATATATGTAACTTACGAATTAAATTACGTAGCGAACTTCAATATTCGTATATTTTTATTGCGTATATGAGGGGGCTCACCCCTCGTTGATACCTCGCTCTTGATACTAAAGCTTAAATTTTGTCCCAATTCCTTAAGAATGACCCCTGAATCACAAAGGCCATAGAATAAATAGTTGAAATTACTAAAAATGCTTTAGCGTAAAGAGCGAGGTATTACGAGGAGGTAGACCCCTCATATGCGTAATAATTTCTGTTCGTTTTAAGTTTTAATGCTGCTTCTCACTTTCAGTAGAAAAAAAACTTTTCATGTTTATTTTTTCATTGTTTTTTTTTAAATAATGCTAGAAAATCCTGCGCCCCCTCCATTGAAAGTCTCTTCCCCCATGAGAAGTTCCTCATGGAAAAATCCTCCCCGGTAACCCTCTCCCCTCAAATATCCCCCCCAAACCAAAAAAATCCCCCTGAAAACGTCTGTACACTTCTTAGTAACCATTACTATATGTACACACAGGTCAAAGATTGTAACTTGCAGCCCCTCCAACGGGGACTGCGGGGGAGTAAGTCGTCCCCAAAGACATAGTTATTGGGTTTTTCGACTATGGTGAATAAAATGGCTATCTCAGAATTTTGATCCGGTAACTTTGGGGAAAAATGACCGTGGGAGGGGGCCTAGGTGCCCTCCAATTTCCCATCACCCCTGGAAAAAAAAACAAATAAACACGCATCCGTGATTTGTCTTCTGGCACAAAATGCGAAATTCCACATTTTTATGGATTGGGGCTTGAAACTTCTACAACAAGGTTCTCTGATACGCTGAATCTGATGGTGTGATTTTCGTTAAGATCGTATGACTTTTAGGGGGTGTTTTCCCCTATTTTCTAAAATTAGACAAATATTTTCAGGCTCGTAATTTTTGATGGGTAAGACTATTCTTGATGAAACTTATATATTTAAATCAGCATTAAAATGCCATTCTTTTGATATAACTATTGGTATCAAAATTCCATTTCTTTAGAGTTTTGGTTACTATTGAGCCTAGTCGCTCCTTACTACAGTTCGTTACCATGAACTGTTTAAAAATGTGGAATTTTGTATTTTTTGTAAGAAGGCAGATCACGGATGCGTGTTTATTTGTTTGTTTTTTTGTTTTTTTTCCAGGGGTGATCGTACCGACCCAGTGGTCTTAGAATGTTGCGATAGGGTTCATTCTAACGAAAATGAAAAGTTCTAGTGCTTTTTTTAAGTGACCAAAAAAATCGGAGGGTGCCTAGGCCCCCGTCGCACGCTAATTATTTTTCCAAAGTCACCGGATCAAAATTCTGAGATAGCCATTTTATTCAGCGTAGTCGAAAATCCTTACAACTATGCCGTTTGGGATGACCTACTCCCCCACAGTCCCAGTGGGAGGGGCTACAAGTTACTAACACTGACCAGTGCTTACATATAGTAATGGTTATTGGGAAGTGTACAGACGTTTTCTGGGGCGTTTTCATTTGGTTGGGGACAGGGGTTGAGAAGAGGGGGATATGTTGGGGGAACTTTTCACGGAGGAATTTGTCATGGGGGAAGAAAATTTCCACGGAGGGAGCGCAGGATTTTCTAGCATTATTTAAAAAAACAATGAAAAAATAAATATGACAAAGTTTTTCAACTGAAAGGAACAGAATATTCCTGTTATTATTTTCTTGTAAATATTAATTCCTGTAAATATTCCATAATAATTTCTGTTAAAAGGAACAGAAATTATTACACATATGAGGGGCTCACCTCCTAATACCTCGCTATTTACGTTAAAGTATTTTTAGAAATTTCAACTATTTATTCTACGGCTTTTGTTATGCAGGGGTCATTCTTAAGAAATTGTGACAAATTTTAAACTTTAGCGTGAAGAGTGAGGTACTGACGAGGGGGTGAAACCCCTCATATATGCAATAAAAATATGAGAATACAGAAGTTTCTTTACGTAAGCTAATTTGTAAGTTGCGTATATCTTTAACTAATAAAATTTATTTTTACTTAAATTTTAAGTGAAAAATTAAAAAATAAATAGAAATTTTTAAAAAAAATTTAAATCTTAAAAATTTTATTTTACTTTAAATGATAAAATTTTATTTTTACCCAGCCAAATATATTACTATTTTTCGGCAGAAACATCTCACCAAAGGAAGCTGTCAATCAAAACCTTTGACAAGACTTGATAATTCGTGCTATTTGAAGTTTTGACAGTCGACGGTCTCTAAAGAATTAAAAAACAGAAGGCTAACCTCACTTCAATTTTGAAGCTCGATGTTTTCAAGTTCACTTAATCACGGCCTTAAGTGACAACCAATTATAGCCATCGAATGACGGATGTCCAATCATAGCTGGCTGTCCAAGAATGACCCACCTACATAAAATACAGCTGACAGGGTGAATGGTCTCAATCACGAAGAGGCCTAATTCTGAAATAGCATTGTGATTTTTTTTCACTTTTTTGGCATTAATCTGCCAAGCTTTATTAATAAAATAGAGAGAACTCGGTCACGTGATCTGTAAAATTACTAAGAGATTTGCAATGTTCCAATTTTCTCTATTCGAAGTTCAGTTTTTATCAATAATTTATGCTTGAATTTCCCTAGGGGAAAATATGAGAAGCAATTTATCTGAATCGACGTTTTATGAAATGAAGCTGCTTTGCGGTGGATTTGGCAAAGGCGAATGACTTCGATTGGATTTTTGAAATCCTATTACAGTTATTCTGAATCAGCAGCGAACTTTTTGCTTATTTTTGATTTTGTCACTAATACCAAGCTTCAAAGTACCAAAGATATCAAATGAAGGACACCCCCTCCCTGGAACCATCTCAGGTTTAATTATAAGTGATTTTTAACATTATTTTATTTTTTATTTTACCTTTGCTTTTGCTGTTTTTTTATTTTACTAAATTATTTACTTTTTTATTGTTTTTAATTTTTACTTTTACTTAGTTTACTTATTATTTATAATTAATATTTTTTATTCTATTCTCATATTATTTTTACTATAATTTGTTTTATTATTTTTATTATTATTATCAAGTCATTAGGAAAGTATCATGTTTTTTGTCCGGATTGCCACTTTGACCCATGAAAATGAGTAATCAAAACAAATTAGGTAAGTATGACAATGATTTTCGTCTATAAAAATTCACGAAAGTAAAACAGTTCAAAATAGGGATGATACCTTTTTATTGACAGTGAATAGATATAAAATTATTTAACTGGATATTTCGAACACACACAGAGTTCATCATCAACAGTAAAACTGATGCAGTTTTACTGCTGATGATGAACACTGTATATGTGTTCGAAATATCCAGTTAAATAATTTTATATCTATTCACTGTCAATAAAGAGGTATCATCCCTATTTTGAACTGTTTTACTTTCGTCATGGAAAGGCAGTGTGGTCTTCGAAGTTATCTATATAAAAATTCAATTATCAATAATATGCTGATTCCTAAAGACAATTGCACCTGAAAAGAATAGCTAAATTTTATAAAAACAGTTTGTTACGATATAATTTTACCTTTCTTTTTTAATGTGTTCCGCTTTTTTCTTTTTTTAATTTGCTGTCTACTACAACCAAAACAGGGACTTATTATAATCCAAAACAAAAAATTAGATTCGAGAGAATTGGAGTTATTCTGAATCAACGCTGTTTTTTTTTTGTTGTTTTTTTTCCCTGATTTTTCTTTTTTAATTTGTTTGCCGAGTTTTAAAGTACCGAAGATTGCAAAATAGAAATATTTTTGTCCCCCTGATTCATCTAAGGTACCTGACTCATCCTATGTCTGAAAACCACGATTGTCTAAGATTTTTACTTTTTTTCAAAATTATGAAGTAATTAGAGCAGTATCATATTTTTGTCAGTGTTGCCACATTGACTCATGAAAATAATAAGCCAAACAATTTGTTAAGTATGACAACACTTTTTATTCGTAAAATTCAACTACTTACAAGATGTTGATTCCCAAGACGATTAGGCTACACCTAAAAAAGAAAGCTAAATCTTATCAAGATATTTGGTACTATATATTTTTAGATGACTTTTTATTGCCCCCTCCCCCCTGTTTCTTTTTTATATTGCATCCGCTACAACCAAAACGAGAACTTGCTATAATCGATACAAAATTCTGAATCATATCAAAACCTGAAGGATATCAAAATAAAAACATTCCCTCCCCCCTGAACCCACCTTGGGTCTTCTCATATTTGAAAATCGCTATTGTATAAGGTGTTTTTTGTCCCCTTTTCAAGATTATGAAGTCATTAGGACAATATCATATTTTTGTTAGTGTTGCCACGTTGATACATGAAAATTATTGGGGGCTTGGTTTTTCCATCCAAAAAATTCCTCCTCGTGAAAAATCTCTCTGCCTCAAACAAAACGTTTTCCCCGCTGAAATGCACCCCTCCCCGCTGAAAAGTTCCCCTTAATAGAAAGTTCTTCCTCGCGCAGAATTGAGCAGCCACAGAGAGAGTACAAAATAGGTCCTACAAAATGTCGATCAGTTGTCCTAAGGGAAAATAAAAGGACCAAATATCCATAATAGTTCTAGGATCGAACTAGCATCCTCCGAAGTTTCTACGACCACGAGAGAGAGGTTAGGGATGAGGAAGGGGCAGTCCCCCTCTTATAAAGAATAAAGTCTGCTCATTTTGGGTTCAATGTTACTCTTCACTTTCATAATAACAGCGTAGATCAGAAATATTCCCGGAAATCAAGAGGGATTATGTATGAATTTCTACCTCCGCCTCCCATCCTTACAACTAATTCTCTAATTATATGAAGGCTGAATGAGGACTAGGATATTTTGGCACTAAAAAGCACCATTTGAGGTATCTGCCCTCTCCCTAACTACAAACAATCCGAGAACCCTACTGTAGAAGTTTAAAGCTCTCATTTACAAATATTTGGAATTGTGTATTTATTGCCTAAGAAAGATTATGGATGCATGTTGTTTGATGTTTTTTTTAGGGATTATCGTGTCGAACAAGGGTCCTGAAGATCGGGAAAGGGATCATTCGAACAAAAATTAAAAGTTTAAGTGACCAAACATAACGGAATGCAACTAGCCCCTTCTCATGCCCCCTTATCCCCCAAAAAACATCCAAATGAAATTTTGAGATAGCTGTGCGGTTCGTCATGATTAAAAGGTCTAATAAATATGCTTTCAGGGATAGCATGACCCTCAACAGTCTCTAGGGAAAGGAATGTAAGTTTTGCAATTTGTCCATTGTTTACAGATAGTAATTGTTATTGGGAAAAATACGGACTTTTTTCCAGAGCAGTTTTCTGCGTCGGGAGGAATTTCCTAAGTAGAAATTCTAGTGGGAGGAACTTTCTCGGAGAAGTTTCTCTGAATTCATTTACAGTTTTTTTTTTTTTTTCGTTTCGGATGCGTGATTTTACATTGAAGAGAATATACAGGGAATTTGCAGGGGGAGATTTTAAGCGGGATCAAATTTTCTGGCGGGATTTTTCATTGTAAAAGTGTGTAATGTCTACAAAAGCGCTGCGTCCACAACACCCTTAGTTTTTTGCCTTTATTTTAACACTTCGTTTAACTTAAGTAATTTGCTTTACAATACAGTTATGTAGTATTAAGGAGGGGCAGTTAGCTATTGTGTAGGGCGAGGGGGGGGTGTTAAGATGCCTAAAAGAGTTCAATGTTTAATTGTCGCAAGAAAAATGCTTTTACAATGATAATTATCCGTCAAAAAAGAATCCCTTCAATTATATATCAGGAGGGGGCCTGAAATCTCAAAATCTAATTAAAGGGTCATCATTTTCTCGGAATTCAAGGTGGATTCCCCGAACTAACCTTTTTATACGGATATTCCCCATGGAGACTAGCAGGAGATAGTGCCCTCTGAGGAACAAGATTACACTAAATGATGTATATAGATTGGAAAATAAGAACTCCTTGTAGTACTTGCTTCACTCCCACCCCTCTCCCCCACATCTGAGGATTGTCCTGGTGTTGCTTACGATATTCCTCCACCTCTCCACCTTTCTGTCGGTAGGAATCTAAATGAAACCTTTAATCCCCCAATGTCATTCCCATCCTTCAATTCTCCTCCTACAAGTATTTAAAGTTTCGCCGAGAGATAGAAAATTTGGGTATGAAAGCACAGTTTTTGAAAATAGAAGTACACTTCCTCCACCTATATAAAAATCGACCGACCCTCCTCCATAATGATTTCAGCAAAATTATACACCACCGTATGTAATTTTATACAGCCTCCAATAAATAAACTTAGTTAAACGAAGCTGAAAATAAATGCACATTTAAACAGTTTATTCTGTACAGACAACATGGATCTTTATGATCAAGTGCTCCACCTTGCGGTCTTTCTGTTACTAAAACTGGAAAGCTCAATGGATAGTTTTTTCAATATTATTTTATCCAAATTTTCAACATTTTTGAGAATAGAAGTACACTTCCCCCACCTATATAAAAATCGACCGACCCTCCTCCATAATGATTTCAGCAAAATTATACACCACCGTATGTAATTTTATACAGCCTCCAATAAATAAACTTAATTACCGAAGCTGAAAATAAATGTACATTTTAACAGTTTATTCTGTGCAGACAACATGGATCTTTATGATCAAGTGCTTCACCTAGCGGTATTCTGTCACTATAACTCGAAAGCTCAACGGATAGTTTTTTTTCAATATTATTTTATCCAAATTTTCAACATTTTTGAGAATAGAAATACACTTCCCCCACCTACACACAAATCCACTGACCCTCATCCGTAATGATTTTAGCAAAATTATAGACCACTGTACGTAATTTCATACAGCCTCAAATAAATAAACTTACTTAAACGAAGCTGAAAATAAATGTACATTTAAACAGGTTATTCTGTGCAGACAACATGGATTCTTATAATCAAGTGCTCCACCTCGTGGTCTTTCTGCCACTAAAACTGGAAAGCTCAACGGATAGATTTTCTATTATTATTTCATCCAAATTTTCAACGTTTTTGAGAATAGAAGTACACTTCCCCCACCTACACACAAATCCACCGACCCTCCTCCGTAATGATTTCTGTAAAATTATAGACCACTGTACGTAATTTTATACCGCCTCAAATAAATAAACTTAGTTAAACGAAGCTGAAAATAAATATATTTTATCAGTTTATTCTGTGCAGACAACATGGATCTTTATGATCAAGTGCTCCACCTCGTGGTCTTTCTGTCACTAAAACTGAAAAGGTCAACGGATAGATTTTCTATTATTATTTTATCCAAATTTTCAACGTTTTTGAGAATAGAAGTACACTTCCCCCACCTACACACAAATCCACCGACCCTCCTCCGTAATGATTTCTGTAAAATTATAGACCACTGTACGTAATTTTATACAGCCTCAAATAAATAAACTTAGTTAAACGAAGCTGAAAATAAATGTACATTTAAACAGTTTATTCTGTGCAGACAACATGGATCTTTATAATCAAGTGCTCCACCTCGCGGTCTTTCTGTCACTAAAACTGGAAAGCTCAACGGATAATTTTTTATTATTATTTTATCCAAATTTTCAACATTTTTGAGAATAGAAGTACACTTCCCCCACCTACACACAAATCCACTGACCCTCATCCGTAATGATTTTAGCAAAATTATAGACCACTGTACGTAATTTTATACAGCCTCAAATGAATAAACTTAGTTAAACGAAGCTGAAAATAAATGTACGAGTTTATTCTGTGCAGACAACATGGATCTTTATGATCAAGTGCTTCACCTCGCGGTATTCTGTCACTATAACTCGAAAGCTCAACGGATAGTTTTTATTATTATTTTATATCAACTGTTCATCTCAGAATTGATGGCTTTATGGCTTTATGGCACCACTTGGGTCAAATTCTTCGTTTTATGCCACAAAATGGCAGAAAATATCACTCTACTAACTACGAGTATTTTGCTATTACTTAAACTGGTGAGTAGAACTTAATTTCTTTCTAATGAACATCCTTGGGTACTGGTGGTTCTGGCCTCTTTTGTGCCTGGGGCAAAATCTTTATTAACACCCTACTTTCTGCTACAAAATTTGCTGGCCAAATTTTAACCAAATTTTCATTTATTAACAAAATTATTTTTAATTTATTAATTAATTAATAACTTATTTTTAATTTGTTATTTAACTTATTTAATTATTTTGGTTGTTTATTGGTTATTAATTTATTAATTATTTTGATTTATACGTTATTGATAAAATTGTAAAGTGATCATAACTGTTAGATTATTTATTTCAAATCTTGTGCCCCTAAAATTTTTCAGCCCAGGCAAGTATCCCCTCTGTCCCTCCCCTAAAACTGCCCCTATCTGGGGGAATATGGGGAGAACTTTCCGGGGGAAACACGTAGTATCAAAATGATAACACTTTTCTTCCTTAGAAATTCAAATATTACTAATATTAATGTTAATTAAAAATATTGATGTTGATTTCCAAAGACTGGTTGGTGCCATCTGTTCTTAGCTAACTTTTCACAGTTTTCACACCCCTTCCTTTTTCAATAATCTGGTGCCCGCTACTACTAAATAACTCTAGTTGGAGGTCTTTATCCATTAAAAGTGCAATTTTTCCTAATTTTTATAGATTTATATGGTTTTTTATATTTCATTTTTAATTTCAGTAATCAGATTTTATTTTCACTGTCGTTGGTACTTAAATAATAGAATTAAACGTTTTAAGAATAAATACGCTTTAAGGAATAAATACACTTTTTAAGAATAGATTTATAGCCAAAGTCAGACCATGGGAATGTGTATTCAAGTCCTATTTCTGCTTGTTCCTTTCTCCGAAACGGAGCAAAAAAGTTGATCAAAATAAATACAATATATAAAAGAAAAGGGAAAAGCAAAGCGAAAACATACGGAAAAAGGCCATGGGCGCGATTTTTGTTAAATTGGTTTTATTAACAATTTTTGAAATGTTATTAATTTGGCAAGCTACTACTACTACTACTAATAATAACTCACTGCAGCACCTAGCCGCCTGAGGCCAACACAGCTGCGCACGCTCCTCCTCCAGCCTAATCTATTCAAGACCTCCCTCTTTACACCCTCCCAGGATGTTCCCATTTGATTTCAATCTTTATTTGTGACATCCTCCCACCCAAGACGAGATCGACCTGCTTTCCGTGTAGCCCCAGACGGTTGGCCAAAAAGGACAATCTTCGGCAATGTGTCTTTCTTCATCCGCAGAACGTGGCCTAGCCACCTCAACCTTTCTTTCATTATAGCCCTAAAAAGCGGGATTGAACCACGTTTTTCTTACAAACTACTGTTTGAAATACGGTCAGTCAGCCGGGTACCTAGAACAATCCGTAGGCAATTTCTCTGGAAAACATCTAGTAAATTTTTGTCCACTTTTCGGAGTGCCCATTCTTCAGAACCTCATGTGACCACTGTCATCACTGTAGCTTCCAAAATTCTAATCTTGGTTTGCAGACTTATCTTTCTATTCTTCCAAAAAAAAAATTTAACTGTGAAAAATCACCCTGAGTCTTAGCTATTCTACTTTTAAAATCTTCACTGCTCCCACCGTCTTTACTAATAATACTACCAAGGTAATTGAAGCTACCTAATCAATCTTTTCTTTACCCAACTTCACCTTTTCATCTTTACTTATTCTTAGTCTTAGTGACCTAGTCTTCTTAACATTAATTTTCAGAACTGTTCTAGTACCCTGAACTCGTAAAACCTTTAAAAATTCATTCATTTTGCTCACAGTTTCATCTAATATGCTTAAATCATCAGAATAATCTAAGTCCAGGAGATCTTTTTCTTCCCATTTGATTCCGTGGTCTCCAATTGCTTTCCTGTGCTCCTTCAGACAAAGTCCATCCAAATGAAAGGGGGATAGAACACAACCCTGCTTAACTCCTGATTTAACATACAAAACCAGTTGCTAACCTCACTTCCTACCTTAACCGCAGCAGTATTATTCTCGTACATAGCACAAATCACTTTATTGTATTTGTCTGGTATACCATATTAGGCTAAGACCTTTGCTAAAGCTCTTCTATCAACAGAATCGAACACTTGCTCATAATCGATAAAACTGAGGACCAAAGGTGTTTGACAACGAAGGCACTTCTCAATTATTAACCTAAGAGTGAAAACTTGGTCGACACATCCTCTACCTTTTCTAAAACCCCACTGTTCTTCTCTTAAAACTTTGTCTACAGCATCTCTCAGTCTAAAAAGTATCACATTACTAAGTAATTTGCTACCTACACAGACCAGACTAATGCCTGGATAATTACGAAACTCACTCTTGTCACCTTTCTTATACAGTGGTTTAATTAAGGTTTTCCTAAAATCCTTAGGTACTTTCCCCTTTTCAAAATCCATATTCATAATCTTCAGTAGCTTATTTCTAACCTCAGAGCCAACATATTTAAGAAACTCATTAATCACACTATCAGCGCCTGGTGTCTTTTTATTTTTTATTCTTTATAGTACTGTCGCTAATTCTTCCTCACAAAACAAATATTCCTTCACATCCAAGGTATCACAAACTTTTTCATTGTCAACTATATCTTTTCCTGCAACTGGTTCTCGGTTTATCATATTTTCAAAATGTTCCGCCCATCTCTCTTTAACTCTTTCCTTATCACTAATTGTAGCCCCTATTTCTATCTTTAACTGGGACTAGTCCAGATTGACTACTCCCTCTCAATTTATTAACATGCCAGTATAATATTTTACTATTATGCCGTCTAGCTGTATCTTCCAGATCCTCAGCAATTTTATCCATGGCCTCTACTTCGCATCTCTTTAGTTCATATTTTAATGCTTTCTCCACTTTCTTTACATTCCTTTACATTCAATTCGGCTCGAACTGCCTCGATCTGTTTGGCACCAGACTCGATATGTCTGGCACAGATCTCGATCTGTCACCTGAATTTTAAAACTGCTAAGATAATTACAATAATTCCCATGTTCATATGTTCCCAGCATCATAATCACTTTTATTATAAGTCAAATAAGGCCACAGAGAATAGTTTTCTAAAACACACATCACAATTTAATGACTAAAAAATATTTATCTCGCCTTTCCCACAACAGGAAAAAACTATAAACTTGAATTTCCCTCCTTTATAAAGTCACCCACAAGATCCTCAAGAACCCAGGGGCCCTGAAGAAACTACTTCTTAAATGAGAAAACTGCTGATACACTGCTAGAACATGTACCACAACCTCCACTACTAGACTTCAGCTGGGGCAGGCATAGTCTGCATCCGAGGCCAGTCGTTTTCACAGCTTAGACTGTGAACTCGATTTATTTTAGGGACACAGTGCGCGGTAGCGATGCTAGCGGCTGGAGACAGGAAACCCGGCAGCACAGCTTAGATAACCAATATTGGTATATAAGCTGCGTATGCAACAAGACAAAATTGCGTTTTTGCCTATGGTGTTGTAGTACAATCTATGCGTCGGAGCGCGGGCTTGGAGGAGACGCCAAGTTCAGAGCTCTGTACCAAAAGCTTCTCATGGGCAAGATAGGAGTTTTCATAACTGTATATTGGTATCTAAGCTGTGGTCTTTTTCTACCCAACACCTTGTTCTCACCTAAAGTTCTCGATTCAGTCACCTGTTTTTATCCACATTTATGCCTGAATCAGCCTCGTGCAAAACAGGGGAGCTAATTTATTGGAATTTAAGAAATAAGCTGTGTTGCGGTGGATTAGAAAAAGTGGGAAATTTTTTTTCGACTCGAGAGAGCTAATTTGCTTTATTATGAATCACTAGGTTTTTTCTGCTTCTTCTTCATTTCTTAATAATGTCTTGAGCTTTCGAAGCGAAATTGACAGGTTTTGGTAACCAAGATGTTTAACTACTAAAAGATTGATTCTTTCCACTTGGCTATTTTCAAAAAGGAGTAGGCGAGGTAAAAAAAAAGAAAGAAAAAAGAACGGTAGGTAGATTTTAAAATCATGTTCTCCCATTTGGTTTTATTTTAGGATAACCTTCATCAAAATGATTACTTTAAGTGTGGATAGCATATAATCTTGCTTAACTCCCAATTCCACACCATCAATACTCTGTCAGAACTCATCGTTTTCATCAAGAAAGCGAAAATACACACTGTAAAAAAAATATTAGCAATCGCCAATTCTGTCTGTCTGTCTGTCTGTCGGTCTGTCTGTCGGTCCCGGTTTTGCTACTTTAGGCACTTCCAGGTAAGCTAGGACGATGAAATTTGGCAAGCGTATCAGGGACCGGACCAGATTTTCATCAAGAAAGCGAAAATACACACTGTAAAAAAATAGTAGCAATCGCCAATTCTGTCTGTCTGTCGGTCTGTCTGTCGGTCTGTCGGTCCCGGTTTTGCTACTTTAGGCACTTCCAGGTAAGCTAGGACGATGAAATTTGGCAAGTGTATCAGGGACCGGACCAGATTTTCATCAAGAAAGCGAAAATACACACTGTAAAAAAATATTAGCAATCGCCAGTTCTGTCTGTCGGTCTGTCTGTCGGTCTGTCGGTCCCGGTTTTGCTACTTTAGGCACTTCCAGGTAAGCTAGGACGATGAAATTTGGCAAGCGTATCAGGGACCGGACCAGATTTTCATCAAGAAAGCGAAAATACATACTGTAAAAAAATATTGTAGTTGCCAATGTCTCTTTGACTCAATTCTTACCTAAATCATATATTAGTAACCTTATAGGCTACTCGGCATAAAATAACAGACTTGCGACATTATGCTAAATGGACATAAATCCACTTCCCTATAGTTTGCAGAAGAAAATACCTTCCACGCAAAGTTGAACGGGTAACACGTACTACAACTTTAACAAAACAAACATAGATTTTTATTGGGCTATTTTGTACCAAACTGATGCCAGTGAGCCCATTAACTTAAACTCGTAAAAATTAAAATTTAGTTGTACCTCTGGGTGACTGCAAAGGTCTAAGAAAACATTTTTGTGGGGTTTCCCCAAGATGACATCCTTTGAATGACAAGATCAAGCACCATATAAAATAAACTGGGCTGCTTCTTCGTTGCTAAACTAAACTAAAATTCTTCTTTGATTCTAGAGTGAGTCTTAACTATCTCCGGTGGAGTGTTTCTTTATCTCTGAAGTAGTCTTCAATGGCTTTTATAGCTTTATGCGGCTTTCACACGAGTACGTAGTTTTCTTGGCTAATTGGATAAGTTAAATTACGCTAAGCATAACGTTTAGCATTGAAACGAGTCATTTTACAATAGGCTACCACAAAAGCCAATTAAACCATCGTAATCATTGTAAAAAATCATCACAGCCATCATAAGCAATGATGGCTCACTGCTTTTGAGCAGACCCATAGCCACTACTATTTTCTTCCCTTAATGATTTGAGATGACGAAGAAGCTTGACGGCGACACTCTCAAGGGAAGACGCAGGTGCATGTTACGTAACAGGGAATGTTTACTTTTGGTTGTTACGTCATATAGAATGTATTCTAAACGAAGCAATTGTTAATAATAGTTTCTTTGATTCTTTAAAAAAAAACTTCAGGGGACCGCCAAATCAGGATTTCTTTGTTTGTTTAGTAATAAGACTTGTTAGAGTCCGTTAGTCCAGCGGGAAGGAAAGTTTTATTAAGATATTTTTCTTCGAGAAGTTTTTCAAGACGTTTTAAGACATTCTAAGACGTTTCTTAAGATATTTTTCTATCAAGACGCTTTTCAAGATGTTTCAAGACATTTCCAAATTTTGTTAAAGACATTTTTCTTCAAGACATTTTTCAAGACGTTCCAAGACATTTTAAGACATTTTTCTTCAAGATGTTTTTCATGATTTCTTCGGTTGTCACGCAATAGGGGAATGTTTAATTATGTTAAGGATGACGGGATCTCGCGTGACATAGACTTCAGGGGCTCGTTGGGAATCCCCACTTGTAAGTGAGGAGGACACATGTGGGGTGTTCTCCACCACACGTAATGACAATGTACAAGTGGTTTGTTACATAATACTTTAAGATAATTTTTTTCTTTGGGATTTCATTTTCCTCCAAGGCGTTTTTTTCAGGGAACCTTTATAATCTAAAGACTTTTGTCCGCATCTTGTATACTGTGTCACACTATGACACCCTCTGGTACTCCCCAAATCATTCCTAAGATACTTTCCAGATATTTTCTCGTTAAAAATTATCTTTAAAATCCAATGGCTAATGATCTCTCAACCCAACCCTCCATGATACACCATGTTAATTCACGCCACCGTGACACACTATGACTGGCCCTCTGGCATCCCCTCATCATTTCCAAGATATTTTGCAGGTATTTTCATGATAAAATCATGCATTAAATCCAACGGCTCGAGTTTTCGCAAACCAACCCTCCGTGATACACCATGTCAATCACGTCACCATACCACACTATGACTGCGCCTTATGGCACCCCTCGTCATTCCTAAAACATTTTCCAGCTATTTTCTAGTTAAAAATCATGCTTTAAAGCCAATGGTTCGTGTATTTGCAAGCCACCCTCAACTTGATACACCACGTCAATTCACGCCTCTGTGTCATACTATGACACCCCCTGGGACACTATTCCCCTCTCATCATTCATAAGACATTTCCAGAATATTTTTTAATGAAGTGGTATCCGTTTCCGCTTCCCCCTGCTTCTGCCCTCCGGTTACAATGGTTCCACCTCCGATTCTGCTGACTTCCACCCCGGTTCAACCACTTCTTGTTCCCGCTACACCCGCTCCGATTCCAATTCCAATCCGGCTCCGTTTTGAACAAATTGGATTAAATTTGATACGGTTTATTCATTGAATTTTCCCAAGGACCAAAAAATTTAACTCTGTAAAAGGAAATAATATGAATAAATACATTTAAAAACAAGTAATCCTTCTTTGAAGATACAACTTTGAGTGGTTCCAGAACCATGTGCCTACAGTTCTCCAACCCTTAAGTGGTAAGGGATTGGGGACCAGGACGTAATTTGTTCCAAAAATAGTGTATGGAACATTTTACAATTTGCAAAAAATATTAACAAAACCAGTGAATTAGCTGACAAATAATTATATACAAGGCAGAAAACTATAACTGAAATAAAAACGCCGAATCATGGTTGCAGCAGGAGCTGCAACTTAGTAAAGAGCGACCACAACCTGTAGTAAACAAAAGTTAAAAGACACGTTTTGAAAAAAAAAACTGCCTAGTGAAAAAAAAATGCCATCTGACACTGACTCCGGAATGGTAACTATTATTTTGGTTCGTCTTAAAAGTAAAAGCTTATTGCAAAAATAGTTTTATGGTGATTTCAAAAAAAAGTCTGAAGCCCCTCAAAAATGGTGTCAGATCAAAATGAAAAGTGTACCATTAGAACCAGCATGGTTCCAATGAAACCTCCTTGAACAACAAGTAAAATTATTTTTTGCATCGGTAGCACTGATATGCCTCCTTTTTTCAGCAGGCCTAGTGGGCTACCAGAGCATCACAGAGAGATGATTAATGGCTCATTTAAAAGCTATTTCTTATATCTACATGCTTTTTGTAAGTTTCGCCATCTGTAAGTGCCATATGGCACTAAAATGGTAGTTTTTGCGCCATTTCTAAAGAGGCAAGCGGGCTACCAAAACATCGTAGACAGATTTTTTCTAGCTCATATAAAAGATATTGCCTATATATACGTTTCCCCCATAAAATACACCATTTGCAGGAGCCAAATGGCAGTAAAAAAAAGACGTGGCGGTATTGATGCCACGTCTCAAGTGGAAAGCTGAGGCTAGTGGGCATCCTGAACTTCTTAGAGAGATGTATAATGGCTCATTTAAAAGCTATTGCTCATATCTACGTGCTTTTAATCAGTTCTACCATCCATAAGTGCCATATAGCACTAAAAGCGGCGCTCCTGGTGCTACTTCTTAAGTGGAAAAGCTTAAAAGTATAAAACGGTACCATTGTAGTAATTATGGTCCAAAACCCTCAACTGGAGATTTAAAACAACCTATCCCGTATACTCCCCCTCCCAGCGCCCTTAGACCGTTTAGTCTCATTAAGTCTCATTAGACCGTTAGGAAAATTCACTATGAGCTCTTTAACATGGACACCCGACATTGAGGCTGGCAAAATGATTTTTAAAATATCGAATATTCTTTAAAGGAAGAAATTCATAGTTCTTCCTTTAATAAATTCAATAATAAATTAAAATTATTCAATAGGAATAAATTCATAATTGAACCTCAAAATTCCAAATGACTATTCCTTGACGTATCCCCTCCCCTCCTCCTGTTCACAAAAGTTGAGCTTCGCCAAATATAGTCTGATGCTCTCACTCTTTATAATATAAGATTTTGTTAACTCAATGTTTTATAATAGCCAATTACAGATGTATTTGCTGAATAAGGTCTATATTTTTTTGGTGATGAGATAGCTCTCCATAGTCTTTGGGAAAAATAAATAGATTAAATTCAATCATCAGTCGCCGTAGTTCAGTTACTAGCGCGTTAGACCTTGAATTCAGACAGGCAAGGGTTCAGTTCCTTAATCAGACATTTTTATTTCAATCATGAATCCGCAAAGGGACAGAATTGACAGTAGTTCTGATTCATGAAAATGTCAAGTGTTGGGTCAATAACTTTTTCAACAGGAGTAGGGCTCTGCCCCCTCCCACTTTTCAACGCCAGAGTCATTTAAAGCTTACTAAGAGCAATGTGCATTAAAACATTCTCTGTTTTCTAACTATAGTACTGAAAAATTCAAAATTATTGAGACTGCCCTGAATTCAATATCATTGAATTTCAGACATTCAGTCTACCTTACTTAATTCTTTCCATTAATCTCGATTAATATGGTAATTTTCTTCTTTTTTTGAATAAAAATCACAATGTCCCAAGTGCTGCCTCTTATCATATATTTTCGCTGTATTCTTGTTACAAACTATTACTATAACTGTTTGTAAAAATAGTTTAATGTACTAATTTTTATGATTTTTCCATCTTATACTTTTAATCTAGACTTCAACCCCTCGGCTATACCATAGTACTGTTATTTTTTTTCCATTTGTACACATTGTAGCGTACAATAAAAGAGCACAAAGCAACATATGGAAACAGAAAAGACACTTTGATAAATTGTCGCATTAGTTTAATCAGAATTATGTATTTAAGTGACAAAAATAAAAAATTATTACCCTACCTGACAAAAAAGGAAATTACTGGTCGTTAGTTGCTATGTACATACCGCACTTTGATAAATTCTGTATTTGAGGCGTTCAATGGCCTAGTGGGTTAAATGAGCTGTTCGTATTTTTTCACGTTTTTTTCACAAGCCTTCATTTATTTTTAGCTTCAAAAAAATGGAACTAATATATAATGAAAGGTGAAACTCTTAATTAAGGGAGAAAAAACTCCTAAATAGTAATTGAAATTTTTATTCATTTAGTGCGAACATTAAGAATTTAATGCTAAATATTTAATATTAAAGGTATATTTCTGCCGACTTAGCTTTTTTCTAAGATTTTTCTCCTGATTTCTTGTATTTAAACTATTGACTTCTGTTATATCAGGATAACAGTTTTAGAAAGTAAATTTTTCACTGGTACCCTCTTCAAATGCAGGCTCTATCTAGTCATCTGAGGCTCCCCGATTACTTTACTGAGGCTCCTGTGCCCCGAATTAGCATTAAGCATCCATTTTTTAGATACTTTTAAATTTTTGGAGCATCGAAATTAGTAACTTTAGTTCCAAAGAGGGCGCAACCCAGGTATAAAAAAACGCTACAAAAGCTGAGTTTTGTTTACCGTGAAAGTAAACAAAAAGATGAAAAGACGCTATATATAAAAAAGGACAAACCCAAAAAAAAAACAGTTCTAATAAACTTAAGGGACTGCTTAGTGGAAACTAAATTCACTTCACTGGAGATTCACTTCTGTTCGCTGGAAAACTTTAACAATGACCAGGGCCGTAACCATGATTTTTTTTTCAGGGGACGTTTTATAAAAGAATTTCTTTAGGGGGAAGGGTTTAAAAATAAAATGTAAAAATACGCATCAAAAATTTATTTATATGCATTTTTGTTACGTTTTTACGAGTCGCACAAATATCTCGGGAGGGCGAGGGTTCAAATCCCCTAACCATCCCCTAGATATGGCCTTGACAATGACGAAACGTTGATTCCGAAATAATGTCTGTATTCCAATTCAACTAAAATACATATTGTAATTGTGAAAATAATTGAGAATTTTGAAATTCAGCCTGAAACCCAACAAAGAACAAAAAGTCGGTTTACTTGCACTAGATCTATAGATATATTTTGTAGAGGCTGAGAAGCAATAATTTTTGTTCGTTTTAAGCTTCAATTTTTCTCTTTACTTCTATCAGGAAAACTGTGTTTTTGTTAATTCCGTGAGAAATATTGTAACTTATTCGCCTACGGATAAGGTTATCCTAACCGCACCTCTAGCCAATAAAATGAATAACTATTAAAACTAAATAACGAAGTATATTTCATCAAACAGTTCGTGGTAACGAACTGTAGTAAGGAGCGACCCGGCTCAATAGTAACCGAAACTCTAAAAAACGGAATTTTAATACCAATAGTTATATCAAAAGAATCTCATTTTAATGCTGATTTTAAATATATAAGTTTCATCAAGTTTAGTTTTACTCATCAAAAGTTGCAAGCCTGAGAAAATTTGCCTTATTTTAGAAAATAGGGGGAAACACCCCCTAAAAGTCAAAAATCTTAACGAAAATCACAACATCAGATTCAGCGTATCAGAAAACCCTGTTGTAGAAGTTTCAAGCTCCTATCTACAAAAATGGGGAATTTTGTATTTTTTTGCCAGAAGACGAGATCACGGATGCGTGTTTATTTGTTTGTTTGTTTTTTTGTTGTTTTTTTTTTCAGGGGTGATTGTATCGACCCAGTGGTCCTAGAATGTCGCGAGAAGGCTCATTCAAATGGAAATTAGAAGTTCTAGTGCGCTTTTTAAGTGACCAAAAATTGGAGGGAACCTAGGCCCCATTTTTTCCCAAAGTCACCGGATCAAAAATTTGAGATAGCCATTCTATTTATCATAGTCGAAAAACCTAATAAATATGTCTATGGGGGCGACTTAATCCCCCACAGTCTCCGGGGGAGGGGCTGCAAGTTAAAAACTTTGACCATTGTTTACATATAGTAAGGGTTATTGCGAAGTGTACAGACGTTTTCAGGGGGACTTTTTGGCGTTGAGGTGGGGGGGTTACGTGGGAGGATCTTTCCTTGGAGGAATCTATCATGAGGGAAGAGAATTTTCATGAAGGGGGCGCAGTATTTTCTAGGAAAACTAGGAAATGAGAAAATAAATAAAAAAAAAAAGTTTTTTTTTTAACTGGAACTAAGGAGCAGCATTAAAACCTGAAACGAATAAAATATATTACGTATGTAAGGGGGTTGGTTTCTCCACTATACCTTGCTCTTTACGCTAAAGTATTTTTAGTAATTTCAACTATTTCTTCTACGGCCTTTGTGATTCAAGGGTTATTCTTAAAGAATTATGAAAAAATTTGAACTTTAGTGTAAAGAGCGATGTATTGATGAGGAGGCGAACCCCCTCATATACGTAATAAAAATATACAAATATAGAAGTTTGTTACGTAAGTTAATTCGTAAGTTACGTATTAAAAAGTTTGTAAAAAAATTAAAAGTTCTAGTTGCATTTTTAAGTAACCAAAACTGGGAGGGCAACTAGGCCTCCTCCCCCACCTCTTTTTTATCAAAACCGTCCGATCAAAACTATTAGAAAGCCATTTAGCCAAAACAAATTAATATACAAATTTCGTTTTAATTATTCATGTGCGGTGAGCCAAAACCAAAACATGTATTAATACAAAAACGTTCAGAAATTTAATTTGAAAAGACAAGTTTTTTTTAACTGTAAGTAAGGAGCGACATTAAAACTTAAAACGGACAGAAATGATTCCGTATATGAATGGGGTTGACCCCTCCACAACACCTCGCTCTTTACGCCAAAGTTTTTTATTGTTTTAAAAAGTAGAAATGTGACAAAGAGTCACACTTTAGCGTAAAAAGTGAGGCGTTGAGGAAGGGACAACCCCTTTCATATAAGCAATAATTTCTGTTCGTTTCAAGTTTTAACGTCGCTCCTTACTTGCAGTTAAAAAAAACTTGTTTTTTTTATTTAATCTTTTTAATAAGGCAGATGATTTGTTATAGTGGTAACCAAGGGGTTACGCACTAAACCTTTACATTTACCCCAAATGGTAAAGACAAGCAAAAGGCTGGCGAGTAGTGGCGAAAAACTAGAAAGAGACTTCAAGGACACATAGAATATTAACAAGTGTTAATTTTGACTGCAAAGGCTGGTTTTTCTTAGCACTTCTAGTTTTGTCTTCTCGTATCGTTTTTTTTTCCACTGGCTGAAGCATTTTCTTATTTTTTTTTTTTAGTTTTATTTTAATGACATTTTATATTTTTATATATTGTACATTCAATTATATTTTATTATATTTTATCTTTAATTATATCATATATATTTATATTTAATTATATTTATGTTTTATATACATTTATATTATTATATTTTATATTATATTTATATTTATATAAATTATATTATATTCATTATTATTATATTATATATACATATTATATTTATGTTATATTTTATATACATTTAATTATATTTTATTTTTTTTAATTATATTATCAAATGACAAAAAAGAGGTAGCTTTTCCCTCGTCCTATACCCAGGAAATTATTTTGAGAATGTGAGTTAAGAAAAAAAACAGGCTGGTTTATACGAAAATAAATGGATATTATGCGACAACTTTCAAAAATTCTAATTCTTATGGGTTCTCCCCGCATGTACATCCTTGACATCATCAAAGCGCAGGCATGAACGAAGAATATATTCGAAGGCTAATGCAAAAACGACATTTATTTGATAAAGAATGGCATACGAAGTTTCCAGAAATTCATTAATTTTATGTTTGGGGGGCCAGGCCCTGACGCTCCCTCACTGTGCAAGTGCTTGTCAAGCCTTATATCAAAGTACTTCCATTGAAGGTGAAAAATAATTTAATCATGGTTGATTAAAATAAAAAAATAATAATAATAAATAAATAATAAATAAAATAATAATAATAATAAATAATAATAATAAAAATAACAATTAAGAAACTAAGAATGAGAATGATTTTCAATCAATTATAAAAAAAAAGCGAAAAGACTTGGCGGATTTTTCGGCAAGGACATTTTTCTGTAAAACTGGCGCTGTCCCACGTATACGTTTTTTTTCGGTGAAATATCATTGGCAGCGCAATAGCGCTGCCTAAGTAAATGTGACGTGGACACAATGTATTATTATTTTGTTTAGACCAGGGCACTTCGTATCGAACGAGTTGTCGTAGAAACTTAGAAAAGGGCTCATTCGATTGAAAATTGAAAGAGCTAGTACCCGTTTTAATTGTCGAAAGTGATTGGAGGGCAACTAACTCCCTTTCCACGCCTACCATTTTCATTCAAGAAAAAATATCAACATTTTGAAGTTAACTACGCAAGACTGAGGAACTGGCTTCGCTTATGCTTTCTCTCAATTAGCTGAAGAGCACCCTCGTTTCTTGGCTCCTTAATTATTTAATATTACTTTTTGTTTTGTTTTTAAACGTCATGTATAGCCAGTATGGTCTTAGAGTGCATTTAAAGTAAATATAAAGTAGAATAAAACATGAAACAAGATGAGTTATTTTAATTGATGTTAGAAAATCGCCGATTTAAAAAAGACTTTAAAAAAGCCTAATTTGGTTAAATTCTCAAAATTTAATCTCCTGCCGGTTTTGTGTATCCTCTGATATTAAAGTAAAGATTTACTTACCACGCCCCTTCGGATGAATTGTATTATAATAATTAATATAGATGAATTATTAAGATGAATTAATTAAGATGAACTAATTAAGATGAATCATATTAATTGATGCTTGAAAATGGTCGATTTGAAAAAGACTGAAAAAAATTCTAGTTTGGTTAAATTCTAAAAATTTTATCTTGTGTCGGTTTTGTGTATCCTCTGATATTAAAGTAAAAATTTACTTACCACGCCACTTCGATCCCAATGCGTGCGGCTTAATGCACAACTTAAGGATATATCCCCTAATAGCTCTGGACAGGAAGAAGCAGTGATACTTATTGTCACATTTCCAACTTTTTCTTCTTTAAACATTTTCATTGACCTCATCGACCTTGATTGACTTCCTACCGGAGTGTATTCTCTCGTGTGTTTAGGTTCAAGGGATGTCACTTTGATTCTTCTTATTCTTTTCTTCAGTAGACGACTCGGCGCTACTGACGTATTTTCTAGTGCTGCTTTCCTACTTCCCTGTCTGTTTCGTGCAGGATTGGATGTGGTGGCAGTTGGTTCTGCTCTAATTTCTGAAAGTGTTGAATTTCCAATTTTTCTTTTCCTTGTATATATACTACGAAATGGTTTCACATTATGTGTATCACTTTTCTGTAAATGTGAGTTGACCTTGAACAACCGACTAGGAGCTACTGGTATATCTGATTCTCTTTCCTGAGTTTCCTGTCTGCTATTATATCTATTTGCAGCAGATTCTGCATTAACTGTTGAAACTGGGTAACTTTCAATTTTCCTTTTCCTATTATAAATATTTCGAAGTGGCTTTTCAAAATTTCCTGAACCGCCTTCAGGTAGTCTGTGATATGAAGCATCTTCGATTATTATTATTGGTTTCTTTGTGATTGAAAAACTAGTTTTTGGATTTAGGTCAAAGGGGTCTTTTTCCGTATTTTCAGATTCGGTTTCCTGTCTTCCAATTACAGGAAAGTACGCACTAGCTGCAGCCTGGGCACTGGCTATAAAAGATGGAGAGTTTTCAATTTTATTTTTTCTACCGTACATATTTTGGAATGATTTTTCGACATTTCTTATATCAATTTCTGCTATATCTGAATTGAAACTATCTTCGACAATTACAGGTTCTGTACTTGAGAGGACCTTACTTGCTGTGGTTGTTACCTCGGGCAGGTCGTTTCTATAATTTTGAACTATCGGTGTATTATTTACATAGACACTATTATTTAATGTATATATCAATTTTTTAAAGTTTTCATTTTCCGACAAATTTTGCGAGTTTTCTTTTTCAGTTTTCTCCGCAGGAGCATGAACCTTACGTTCTGGGTTCTGATTAAGAACGGTTATGTGAACAACCACAGGAGGTTGATTATAACCGTGAGCGTGAGTTTGCGGTTGCTGATTTACGAGTTGCGGGATATATCCTGGCAGCGCTGTGTCACTTTGAAAAGGAGAAGATAAAATATTCACGTCTGGTGTATTTCCTGGTATCACTAATTCAGGCACTAGAGTAGAGACAGGCTGGTTAGATTTCTTCTCTGGAATCCCTTGGTAGTTCATTGGGGTGGTTGCTACAGTTTCTAGTCTTAACACACTTTTTTCTGTTGATTCAAAGTCACTATGAAGTTCAGGGCTTTGTAATGTCACAGCCGGGTCAAAATATTGAGAGTTAATTAAGGGTGGTCTTACTAAGTCAACTGGTAGAGGTTCGTTTGGCGGAATGTAGTGGTGTGAAATTAGAGGTGGTAGAAGAGGTGATTCTTGAAGTATATTTTCTTTTCCATGGGAGGCTTTAATGCTGGTAACCTCAGCTGTTCTGTTAGTAAAAACTCTAGAAATTGGAGTTTCTTGGGTATGTATATTTTCTTGTACCACTTCTGGTGACATAGCTGCCTTCTCTAAAGATAAATTGTATTTCTGAAGGCCTTGATAAAATTTTGCTATGTCTAAAATTTTTTCCGGGATGTAGTGGTATGAAATTAGAGGCTGTTGAATTGAATCACTTATTGAAGGTTCTGCAAATACACCCTCTTTTCCATGGGAGACTTCAACGTTGGTGACTTTAGCGGGAGTTTCTTCAGTATTTATGTTTTCTTGTACTACTTGTTTTTCTGGTAACGAAGCTGTCTTCTCTAACGATAAATTATATTTTTGAAGGATTTCATAAAACTTTGCTATATTTGGAACTGTTTCTTGATTGAATTTGCTTGAAATCAGATTCGGATGAAGAGATGGAATAAACGGGGGAAATTGAGGTACACCCTCTTTGCTATGAGACACTGTGATGTTGGTAACCTTAGCTGTTCCGTTAGTGAACGCTCTTGAGGCTGAAATTTCTTCATCATTCTGTTTTTCTTGTACAACTTGTTTTTCTGTTAACATAGCCGCCTCTGCTATAGATAAATTGTATTTTTGAAGAATGTCATAAAACTTTTCTACCTCTGAGATTGCTCCTTGATTAGAATTGTTTGGAATTAGAGGGTCTGAAAGAAAGTCACTAAAACGGGGATCTTGGAGTACACCCTCTTTTCCATGAGAAACTCCAATGTTGGTTACCTCGGCTGGAGTTTTTTGAGGATATATATTTTCTTGTAACAATTGTTTTTCAGGTAATACTAAAGGCAAATCATATTTTTGAAGAGTTTCATAAAATTTGGCTATCTCCAAAATCGTTTCTGGAGAAGCAGGAATTTCTTCTCCTTCTTTATAAAATGTTGGTGGTTCAATAATCTGAAATGGGGATTGGAATGTCGGAGCTTCCTTATAATATGCTTCGTGTACAATAGGTGCAAAGCCCCCTCTCATAAGTACTGGCTCTTCATGGTGATGATTGAGCGGTTCAGAAGGCTTAAAAATTTTCAATGATTCAGAGGGGTATTGTACTTCAAGTTTTTCATGAGTGTTAAGGGAAGCCCCTTTTTTAAATTGATTAAGATGTACGTCTGGAAAATTAGTTTTTGATATTTTTTGTACATTTTCTCGAAAAAGGGGCTTATCGTAAAGAAATTCGTTTGATTTTCCGTGACTACTTACGCCCTTATTCTTAATTTCATTTTGTTCCGATCTGGGAAATAAAACTCTCCCGCCTCTGTTTTTCAAGTTAGCTCCTTCTGTCTCTCGGAAAAGCTGAGATTCCCCGGGAAAACGAAAAGATGATCCTGAACATACAACTATATGAAAGCACAAACACAACCAAAGTACATCCATATTTTATCCCTAAACTGACTATGGAACGACTGAACTGATTATCGTGGAGAATGGTTAAGTTGGTGTCCCTCAAACGAAGGTGAAAGCGAGCTTAATTCTTATATCATCTTCTCCATATTCGTTAGTATTTTCTCTGCGGCTGATTCATAAAACAGGATAGGTGCTACTTTGAAGGTCAAATTACCTTTTTTATAAACTTGAATATGACGCAGTTTGCTAACAACACAGCAGTTACAACATAGTAGGATGTTGGAAAGAAGGTTATAAACAGGGAGGATTAAGCGAGGGTTGTTTGCCCCTTGAAGCATTCTTTAAAGACCGAGAACAAAAAAAAAATAGATGTAGAGGCTGTGATAAAAATACATTTTTAATAACACTCCTCGGTAAAATATCCCCGGGTAGCCTCAGCCATCCTCCTTCAAAATATTAAATATTCTGGCAATTCTAAGCTTCTTCATATATAAAAAAAAACATAGAACAGTTTTCTTATTACTAAAATAAAAACTACAGGGAGATTTAGTACGTTTTGATGGGGACTCGGTGCTTAACTCCCAGAAATATCATTTTAGGGGCAATTTGAATGTAAATTGCTAAATCAATTTTTGCATTTTATTGTCCCCCCCCCCGAAAAAAAGAAAAAATCTTTATGTACGTGCCTGACTCGAAGAAGATGTTATGTCAATTAGTAACTGTAAAAAGGGAGTGTGTAAAAAAAACTAAATTGTTATAGACCGAATTGGACTGAATAAAAAGTGTTAAATATCAATCTTTTTAGGTACTCGGTGAATACTATCAGTGCTATCAGTGGGGCAATGTCCCTCTGAATTTCAAAAAGATGTCTTTCTGATGCCATTCATTGATACATTTTCTGATTTAAAAATTAGGTATTTAAATACGTCGGTGCCATTTTTTCCAAACATTCCCCCATACACTCCCACTTTCCCACATTTCATTCCCACACATTCCCCCATTTTCCCCACACATTCCCCCATACAGTCCCACAATTCATTCCTCCACATTCCCCCATTTGCCCCACACATTCCCCCCTTTTCCCAAAGTTCCCCCATACATCCGACATTACATTCCCCCACAATCCCCCACATTTCTTCTTAAAAGCGTAATTTCCGTAAAATCATGTGTTCAGCTACCTCAAAATTTTTAGTCAAATTTGGCTAATTCTCTGGAGGCTACAATGCTCCTTCTCTCAAGGCTCCCTTTCTCTCTTTTTTGCCGTGAGTGACATCGTGCCAACACGTTATGAGAGAATGTAAGTCAAAATACTCATTCTAATCAGAAAGAGCAAAATATACATAACTATGGAGACTGTACGAAAATGTGGCATTCTAGGGCTATAAGTAAAAACGGCTAAAATGGCTAGGATACGTTCTACGGATGAAGGATGGCAAATTGCCAAAGATCGTCCTATTCGGTCATCCATCTAGGGCCAAACGAAAAGGAGATCGTCTTTAAATGGAGTGGGAATAGTTCTTATGAAAGGATTTAAGAGAAACTGGGACTTCTTGGGAGGGTGTAAAGAAGGAAGCTTTGAATACATCGAGGTAGGAGGAGGAGAATATGCAGCTATGTTGTCCTCAGTTGGCTTGGTGCCGCAGTGAGTTGTCAGTAGTAGTAGTAGTAACTTGGAGACAAAACTGGCTGAAATGCCCACACACTAAAAATGATCATAAACTAATAAACAAACAATAAATTGAAAAAATTCAATAAATTGAAAAAATTGAATAAATAGAAAAAATTGAATTTCTTCCTATTTAAGGAAAGACTGACATGAGAACTCAAAATGAACCGAAACTTACCCTGTATGTGAGGGATTTACCGCCCTATATTCAACGCTAAAAATTGACTAATGCTTTAATAACAGATAACGACTTGACCTTGGTCTGATCGTGGCATTACCACAATACTTTAATAGCGACTACGAATGATCTAGTGCAATAGTAATATGGGATATAAAACTCATTTATATTTCAGATTGCCTCAAAATATAAAAAAAAAATTGCTTATATACATTTGCTCAAAAGATTAAAATTTTTAGTTCAAGTTTTTAGAAAATATGTTGGTAAAAAGAACACTTGCAATTACCACCTGTCTATCTTTTCTAAACTCTAAAATGCTTTCAAATGATGGTATTAATTAAACTGTAGCATAAATAGTTGAAGTTTCGGGGGAGGTGGAAGCACCCTTTATATACATAACAATTTATATTCGTTTCCAGTTTTGGTGTCTCTCTTTGCTGTCATTTGCAAAAAAAAAATATTTTGTTCATTTTTTCAAAAAGATCAGGAGGTTATTTTCTCCTTTCTTTTAAAAAATCCTGCAAATTTATTAATGCTGATAACTTTTTATGGGTAACTTTAAACTAGTAATTTTTCATACTTGTTTATCAGTATAAAATGGCTACTGTTTGCACGGCCGCTATTTAATTACAGTTCACTACAAAGAAATGTTTAGAGTTTTGAATTTATATATTTATTTATATATATATATATATATATATATATATATATATATATATATATATATATATATATATATATATATATATATATTATATATTTATTTGTTTGTTCTAATATGATACGGAAGGTTATTCTAAAGTCGAGAGCAACTGTCTACGCTTAAGTTTGACCTTGATGCTGCCATTAACTTGTTAATAGTAATTATAGGCTGCAACCACTAGTTTCGGGGTAGGTTGGAAACCTATCATCCCGCAAAACGGTAATATAAAATCTTGTTTGGTGGTAAAAATTTAAATGTTTACTTTGGATGGTAAAAATCATGTTTACCACCAAACAAGATTGCCAAAAGACCAAGACAGATTATCCAATTAAGTGGGCATCAAGTCAAGGTTAATTTTACCCCTTTCATTGCCGTTGTTACAGTCTCCCACTTGTGCTACACCTCTCATGCATGTCACTACACAATGCCGAACTAGAGTCAACCTTGTTGGAGGGTCTCCCCGGGGAACACACGCCGGTTGACAGTAGTTTACTTGAAAATTTTCCTCTCATTCATGTCACTCCATAATGGCGAACTAGAGTCATCCTGTTGAGGTTCTACCTTGAGTTATAATTGAAGAGGTTCACTTATAATTATACATAGTGAAGATGTTATAGTGAACCTCTTCTATATTGAAGAGGTTATATTCTATAGCACCCTTTGTATGGCACCCTTTTTATACACCGTTTATATAGCACCCTTTAAAGAGGTTTATACTCTATAGCTATATTCTATATTCTATATTGAAGAGGTTATAGAGGTTATTGTGAAGAGGTTCACTTATAATTGAAAATTTTCAGATATAAGTGAAAATTTTCTCTTATAAGTGATAATCCACTTGTCTTTGTTTACCTTATTTTTAAACACTGAGAGCATGGGGATTTCTAAACTAATATTTTTGTTATTAGTTTGGTACTTGTGTCTTGTAGCCACCATAGTCAAGAAGTGAAGTTAGATTAATCATTATAAAATACGCCAAAATATGATGAAAATATAATAGTTCAGTAGCAAAATTATGGAAACTATAATAAAGTATTATGGAAGGGGGCCGCCCAGACTGCATCATATTAAACACGTAACCTAAACTAACCTAGCCTAACCTAACCAAAATACTAACTAAATATTTAATTAAAATAAAGCTACAATGTAATTTCCCACCGAGCGGAAGTTAATTGTCTGGTATGAAGACCACGAAAACTGATTATTTTCTCTTGTTCACGATATAAATTCTCAGAGTGTGGTGGTTATAAAACACAAATACCAAAAATTACTTTTATTATTCGACCTTGTTATGTGGATTTCAGGCTGATTGTACACTAGGCTATACATTGTGTCAACGAGTATATTTGTGTTAATTAAAGTATCGCCATAATTGATATAATGATTGTCACGAATAAACTACACCTCAGAAAAGCTGTATACCAATTCTAGAGACCAGATTTTGCTTAGTCTTAACTCACGTATAACACAAGCAGAAGACACCACACCCCTTCTCTTTATTAGTATTCTAATTAACATATATAATGAAAAGAGAAATCACCAATGCAACAGCACAAACACAAAAAAAAAGAAAAAAAAGAGAGACAGAAGGAGAAAAGGAAGACTGTTTTCCTAAATTAGTGATTAATATAGACCGGCACTTGAATGAGACCTTAACCCTACTCATCCATACAATCACATAGGTCAAACAGCATAGCCACACACAATCAACCATAAAGAATAATCCATGGACAGGCAGTCATGTCGTCAATAAGTATAAGTCGTCATTTACAAAACAATAGAAAAAATAATATAGACAAATAATTCAGAGGCAACACCCAACATAAGGGCTCATCAGAAGAATACACTGACCTATATAGGGTTTCGCCACTCTAAATTGAAAAGACTATGCCTTTTTTTCTTCCCAACCAATAATTGTTCCGAACATTTAATTGTGATTTGCTTCAATAGTAAGGTAAACAAGACCTAAGAGCTCATATGGCACTTGTGACAAGGCAAGAAGAGCCAAGAGCTCATATGGTATGAGCTCTAGCAAAATTCTAAGAATCAATATATTGCTTTAAAAGGAAAATCAGAGGTTTAATGCCGGTCGGGATTTAAAATAAGAGCTCTGAGTCACGAGGTCCTTCTAAATATCAAAATTCATTAAGATCCGATCACCCACTCGTATGTTAAAAATACCTCAATTTTTCTCTCTCCTTTCAGCCCCCCAGATGGTCGAATCGAAGAAATGACTTTATCAAGTCAATTTGTACAGCTTCCTGACACGCCAATGTTAACAGATCTGGTCGGGATTGAAATAAGAGCTCTGAAACATGAGTTCCTTCTAGTTTTCCCATATTAATAACTCCCAGCTCCCCCAAAGAGAATGGATCCGTACCAATTATGTCAATCTCGTATCTATAACTTGTGCTTATTCTTCCCATCAAGTTTCATCCCGATCTCTCTACTCTAAGCGTTTTCCAAGATTTCCGGTTTCCAAGATTTCTGTTTCCCCCTCCAACCCTCTATGTCCCTGGATCCGATTCGAATTGAAAATGGAGCATCTGAGACATAAGATTCTTCTATATATCAAGTTTCCTTAAGATCCAATCACCCCTTCGTATGATATCTCGATTTTTACATTTTTCAAGAATTCCGGTATCCCCCTCCGACTCCCATCAATGTCATCGGATCTGGTCAGAATTTAAAATGAGAGTTTTAAAGCAAAAGGTCCTTCTAAATATCAAATTTCATTAAGATCTGATCAACCGTTCGTAAGTTACAAATACCTCATTTTTTTCTAATTTTTCCGAATTACCCCGACCCCCCAACTCCACCAAAGAGAGCGGATGCGGTCTGATTATGTCAGTCACCTATCATGGACTTGTGCTTTTTCTTTCCACCAAGTTTCGTCCTGATCTCTCCGCTTTAAGCGTTTTCCAAGATTTCCGGTCCTCCCCTTTAATGACACTGGATCCAGTCGAGATTTAAAATAAGAGATCTGAGTTTTGAGGTCCTTCTAAATATGAAATTTAATTAAGATACGATCACTCTTTCGTAAGTTAAAAATACCTCATTTTTTCTAATTTTTTCGAATTAACCCTCCCCCTAACTCCCCCAAAGAGAGTAGATCCGTTCCGGTTATGGCAATCCCGTATCTAGGGCTTGTGCTTATTTTTCCCACCAAGTTTCATCCCGATCGCTCCACTCTAAGTATTTTCCAAGATTTTAGGGTCTGCCCCCCCCCCCAACTTCCCCTTTGCCGGATCCGATCGGAGTTTAAAACAAGAGATCTGAGTTTCGAGGTCCTTCTCAATATGAAATTTCACTAAGATACTATCACTCCTTCGTAAGTTCAAAATACCTCATTTTTCTAATTTTTCAGAATTAACCCTCCCTCCCTCCCAACTCCTCCAAAGAGAGTGTATCCGTTGCGGTTATGTCAATTACGTATCTAGGACTTGTTCTTACTTTTCCCACCAACTTTCATCCCGATCCCTCCACTCTAAGCGTTTTCCAAGATAATAGGTTCCCCCCTCAATTCCTCCAATGTCACCGGATCCAGTTGGGATTTAAAATAAGAGCCCTGAGACACGATATCCTTCCTAACTACAAATTTCATTAAGATCCGATCACTCCTTCGTAAGTTAAAAATACCTCATTTTTCTAATTTTTAAGAATTTTAAGGATCTGGTCTGGTTATGTCAGTCACCTATCTTGGACTTGTGCTTATTCTTTTCACCAAGTTTCATCCTGATCTCTCCGATTTAATTGTTTTCCAAGATTCCCCACACCCCTAATGACACTGGATCAGGTCGAGTTTAAAATAAGAGATCTGATTTTCGAGGTCCGACTAAATATGAAATATCATTAAGATACGATCACTCTTTCGTAAGTTAAAAATGCCTCTTTTTTTCTAATTTCTTAGAATTACCCCCCTCCCCCCAACTCCCCCAAAGAGACCAGATCCGTTCCGGTTATGTCAATCCCGTATCTAGGGCTTGTGCTTATTTTTCCCACCAAGTTTCATCCCGATCCCTCCACTCTAAGCATTTTCCAAGATTTTAGGTCCTCCCAACTTCCCCTTGACCGAATCCAGTCGGGATTTAAAACAAGAGATCTAAGTTTCGAGGTCCTTCTAAATATGAAATTTCATTAAGATACGATCACTCTTTCGTAAGTTAAAAATACCTCATTTTTTCTAGTTTTTTAGAATTAACCCTCCCCATCCCAACTCCCCCAAAGAGAGCAGATCCGTTCCAGTTATGTCAATCCCGTATCTAGGACTTGTGCTTATTTTTCCCACCAAGTTTCATCCCGATCCCTCCAATCTAAGCAATTTCAAGATTTTAGGTTCCGCCCCCCAACTTCCCCTTCACTGTATCCGGTCGGGATTTAAAATAAAAGCTCTGAGACGTGATATCCTTCCAAACATTAAATTTCATTAAAATTCGATCACTCCTTTGTAAGTTAAAAATACTCCATTTTTCTAATTTTCAGAATTAACCCTCCCCCCAACTCCCCCAAAGAGAGTGGATCTGTTCTGGTTATGTCAATCACGTATCTAGGACTTGTGCTTATTTTTCCCACCAAGTTTCATCCCGATCCCTCCAATCTAAGCAATTTCAAGATTTTAGGTTCCGCCCCCCAACTTCCCCTTCACTGTATCCGGTCGGAATTTAAAATAAGAGCTCTGAGACGTGATATCCTTCCAAACGTTAAATTTCATTAAGATTCGATCACTCCTTTGTAAGTTAAAAATACTTCATTTTTCTAATTTTCAGAATTAACCCTCCCCCCCAACTCCCCCAAAGAGAGTGGATCTGTTCTGGTTATTTCAATCACGTATCTAGGACTTGTGCTTATTTTTCCCACCAAGTTTCATCCCGATCCCTTCACTCTAAGCGTTTTCCGAGATTATAGGTTAACCCCCCCCCTCAATTCCTCCAATGTCACCGGATCCAGTCGGGATTTAAAATAAGAGCCCTGAGACACGATATCCTTCCTAACTGCAAATTTCATTAAGATCCGATCACTCCTTCGTAAGTTCAAAATACCTCATTTTTTCTAATTTTTTAGAATTAACCCTCTTCCCCCTCCCTAACTCCCCCAAAGAGAGCAAATCCGTTCCGGCTATGTCAATCCCGTATCTAGGACTTCTGCTTATTTTTCCCCCCCAAGTTTAATCCCGATCCCTCCACTCTAAGCGTTTTCCAAGATTTTAGGTTCCCCCTCCCTCCAACTCTGAGATACGATATCCTTCCAAACATCAAATTTCATTAAGATCCCATCCCCCATTCGTAAGTTAAAAATGCTTCTTTTTTTCTATATCTTCCGAATTAACCGGCCCCCCACTCCCCCTCCCAGATGGTCTAATCCATTTAAGTGACCAAAAAAAATTGGAGGGCACCTAGACCCCCCATGCTAATTATTTTCCCAAAGTCACCGGATGAAAATTCTGAGATAGCCATTTTATTCAGCATAGTCGAAAAACCTTATAACTATGTCTTTGGGGACGACTTACTCCCCCACAGTCCCCGCGGGAAGGGCTACAAGTTGCAAACTTTGACCAGCGCTTACATATAGTAATGGTTATTGGGAAGTGTAAAGACGTTTTCAGGGAGATTTTTTGGTGGGGGGAAGGGGTTGAGAAGAGGGGGAATGTTGGGGGAACTTTCCATGGAGGAATTTGTCATGGGAGAGGAAAATTTCCATGAACGAAGCGCAGTATTTTCTAGCATTATTTAAAAAAAAAAACAATGAAAAAATGAATAGGAAAAATTGTTTTCAACTGAAAGTAAGGAGGAGCATAAAAACTTAAAACAAACAGAAATTATTATGCATATGAGGGATTCACCCCCTCCTAACACCTCTCTCCTTAAGCCAAAGAATGTTTAGTAATTTCAACTATTTATTCAATGGCCTTTGTGATTCAGGGGTCATTCTTAAGGAATTGGGACAAAATTTAAGCTTTAGTGTAAAGAGCGAGGTACTGACGAGGGTGTGAATCCCCTCATATACGTAATAAAAACATACAAATACAGAAGTTCGCTATGTAAGCTAACTCTTAAATTACTTATATCTTTTAGTAATAAAAACGTTCGTAACAAATTAAAAGTTCTAGTTGCCTTTTTAAGTAACCAAAACCTTGGAGGGCAACTAGGCCTCCTCCCCCGCTCCTTTTTTCTCAAAATCATTCGGTCAAAACTATGAGAAAGCCATTTAGCCAAAAAATAAAATAAATATGCAAATTTCGTTTTAATTATTCATCTACGGAGAGCCAAAATCAAAACATGCATTAATTCAAAGAAGTTCAGAAATTAAAGAAAAAAAAACTGTTTTTTTAACCAAGTAAGGAGCGACATTAAAACTTAAAACAAACAGAAATTACTTCGTATATGAAAGGTGCTGCCCCCTCCTCAGCATCCCACTCTTTACGCTAAAGGTTTTTACTGTTTGAAAAAGTAGAGTTGAGAGAAAGATCCAAACTTTAGCGTAAAGAGCGGGGCGTTGAGGAGGGAGTCTCCTAATTTTTTACCTTAAAGTTCCGCCCACGGGGACTCTGGGGGAGTAAGTCGTCCCCAAAGATATTGTTATTAGGTTTTTTGACTATGCTGAATAAAATGGCTGTCTTAGAATTTTGATCCGGTGACTTTGGGAAAAAATGAGCGTGGGAGAGGCTTTTTACTGTTTTAAAAAGTAGAATTGAGAGAAAGGGTCAAACTTTAGCCAAAAGAGGAGGGCATGGAGGAGGGAACAGCCCCTTTCGTACACGGAGTAATTTCTGTTCGTTTTAAGTTTTAATGTCGCTCCTTACTTTCAGTTAAAAAAAAAACTTGTTTTTTTTACTTAATTAAAATTAAAATCGCCACGTCAATATGTGATTAACACCATTCGGGACTTTATCATGGAGCTCATCAAATCCATCAGGAAACGCATCCAAGTTTGCGCTAGGAGGCTTATACACAATACTAATTAAGAAAATTTTGGTAATTAAATTCAATATCTACTGAAAAATTACCTTCTTACCGTCTCTTCATATACCAAAGTCATCCCTTATACCGGTCCTAATCCCTTCCTTGGCCAAAAGTGGAATACCATCTCGGCCTAGTGAAGTACGATTTTTGACATGTAGGTTGTACCCTGAAAATGAATAGAGCGAAAAAGACTGATTTACACACAAATACGCTTCACAGGGCCCTACGACATCAAATTGGGAAGAAAATCATCTAGTAACCGGGATATATCTAGCTTGATGTCACATGGACATTCAAGAACATAAATACAAACATTGGTTATTTTCAATTGACGAAAACTCATACGGTGCACGCAGATAAGCACTATTTTTTTCTTTTCTTTTTTTTTAACTGGGTTATAGGGAAATCATCATCAATAGCAATTCCTTTAAATAAATAATCCTCCAAGCTAAATTTTTCTACTTCAAATCCGGCCATCTCTTACCAGTAAAAGAGAAAAAATACGTATAAAAGAAAAAAAAGAACAAAAAGCAAAACAAAAAAAAACAAATACAAAAAACACTAATCATAACGTCTGAATCTAAATACAGTCAGCAACAGAGAGGATTCTTTTTATTGCCGAGCCTTCACTAGGCTTTGGTAATATCTGACCCTGATCGGACCTGATCTCGAAGTGATCTTCCCACTAACGGAGGAACCGTGATTGTTCGTAAGTTTTCTTGCCACTAGCGTTTGGGAGATAAATCGTAATCCGATCATTTTGATCTGAGAGCTGACGAAGGATCTTGCATTTGTGACCTATGTCCTTTTTTGTGGCCTCTTGAAACTCGCATGCATCGCCGTCAGTAAAGGTCGTGCGGTGTTCGTGCAGCATTGTGTTATGTATTTTGTTTAATTGCCTATATTTTGTCATGTCCCCACAAAGCGGAGCTTCTGGTCTGTGATCGATGATGCCAACGGACTCTTTGCTGATACAGTTAATTGCCTATATGTTGTCATGTCCCCACAAAGCGGAGCTTCTGGTCTGTGATCGATGATGCCAACGGACTCTTTGCTGATACAGTCTTTTTTCTTACGCTACGTTATTCCAGCAACAATAGTTTTCACTCGAAGAATATTCTCTTTGAAGACCTTCCATACACTTTTACTATCATCGCACCGCTGAAGGACATAAAATCTTTTATATATTATAATTTTATATCGCTCAGCCAGAGCGGGGTCATGCTGGATGCGGTTGGTGCTAATTTTTCGTGACGATTGGCTATTTGTTGTAGCTTTGGGACAAAGCCTTATTTTGTCTGCAAACCGCCGATGGTCGATGGTCTCAAGTCGAGCACGTGTGACAGCTCTGCATAGCCAACAGCTATCGCCGGCGCATGTTGATGTAGCCGAGTATCTTTTTTGTTGATCCATCATTGCTATATCAGGCACACTTGGCTATGTTAGATCTCTGGAACCAAGTGTTTGCAACGGTAAGATTATGTGCCAGATAGCAGCTCAGAAATCTCCCTCCATTGTCATTTAGCCTATCCACTGTCACGGGTCCAACAGCGAAATTCCACAAGCCAGACTCATTTGAAATGTTTGAATTCGTATCTTTTAGGTGGACGAGGTAGTCAGGGGGAGGTACTGACAAGAGCTCAGAACTGAATAGGATATAGAGCTCATTTTTTTCCCTCCGAATTATTTGTGGGGTGCAAAAGGTGAAGATGCTATTTTTTTTCTATGTTTCCGATCGAGACTTGCTCTCTCGAGGCTGGATACTACTGGGGCGAACGACAGGGAGGACTCACGTACGGTGTTATTCAGTATTATACCAAGGCCTTTCTTCTGTCTGCCACCAGAGCCACGTCTTCCTTTTGCTAATGTGATCATCACCATTACCAGGGAGGCACATTTCATTAGCTCCAGCTTCTTTGGCTAAAAGGAGCTTAAGGCCGGGTTGGCTCAGCATCAGAACGTTCCAGGTGACAACATTAATGCCACCTTGGTCAAACATGTTCAGAGGGAAACGTTCTTTGGTGTTTCAGGCTGTAAAACGAGTTTAAGATGGTTTGTCCAAGGCTGGATTTCTGGTTCCATTCGTAGCAATATGAGTTTTGGAAGAGCCGCAAACCATCCGTCCCTATTTATATTTGGGTCTCCGATGGCTAGACGAATATCCAAGGCACGGGGAAGTTGTTCTTCATGCGCCAATTTGAATGGGAACTAACTCCTGACGTGCATCGATACCTCACAGAGGCCTTTTTCCATAAATATGAACCCCACGCCCTATTGGAGCTGTTCTCCTATACCTCAACCTCAACGGTAGTGTTCTGTATCACCGTACAATTTAATCCATTACTGGGAGATGACTTGTAGTTCATAGGATATGTCTAAACGTCGATGGGCCTGTCTGAGTATATATCTAAAGGACCTTCTTCCTCGTCCACTTGTAATTACGGCCCGGGACAAAGATACCATAGTTTCAATTATGGACCACTAGAGACTAGGTCCCTCCTTGGTGTTCACCTCCTACTCAATGGACTTACCTTCAATATCTGTAAAACACTCTCCTATCCGTTACCTGGGGACGCGCTAAGTGGCCTAGGGGAAGTCCCACTGAGAAGATGGCCAATTGCAGCGTATAATTTCGCCGAGTATAGGTGATAGGGTACAACATCCTAAGAAACAGGAAGATAAACAAAAACAAAAACAGCTGTTAAAACAGCGTTCTTTTCTATAAAAACAGACATTTTCTGTTTTCCCAAAAAACAGAACAGAAAGCGAAAACAAGTCGCCCATTATTGACGAATCTGTTTCTGTTTCTGTTTTTATGGCACTTGGTATTAACCAAGTGGCATATAGCAGTCGCCAATTCTGTCGGTCTGTCGGTCTGTCTGTCGGTCCCGGTTTTGCTACTTTAGGCACTTCCAGGTAAGCTAGGACAATGAAATTTGGCAAGCGTATCAGGGACCGCACCAGATTAAATTAGAAATAGTTGTTCTCCCGATTTGACCATCTGGGGGGAGTGGGGGCCCGGTTAATTCGCAAAAAATAGAAAAAATGAAGTATTTTTAACTTATCAGCGGGTGATTGGATCTTGATGAAATTTGATGTTTGGAATGATATTGTGTCTCAGAGCTCTTATTTTAAATCCCGACCGGATCTGATGACATTGGGGGGATTTGGAGGGGGAAACCTAAAGTCCCGGTTTTGCTACTTTAGGCACTTCCAGGTAAGCTAGGACGATGAAATTTGGCAAGCGTATCAGGGACCGGACCAGATTAAATGAAAAATAGTCGTTTTCCCGATTTGACTATCTGGGGGGGGGGAGTGGGGGCCGGTTAATTCGGAAAAAATAGAAAAAATGAAGTATTTTTAACTTATGAGCGGCTGATTGGATCTTAATGAAATTTGATGTTTGGAATGATATTGTGTCTCAGAGCTCTTATTTTAAATCCCGACTGGGTCTGATGACATTGGGGGGAGTTGGAGGGGGGAAACCTAAAATCTTGGAAAACACTTAGAGTGGAGGGATCAGGATGAAACTTGATGGGAAAAATAAGCGCAAGTCCCAGATACATGATTGACATAATCGGAACTGATTTGCTCTCTTTGGGGTAGTTGGGGGGGAGTAATTCTTAAAAATTAGAAAAATGAGGCATTTTCAACTTACGAACGGGTGATCGGATCTCAATGAAATTTGATGTTTAGAAGGATATCGTGTCTTAGAGCTCTTATTTTAAATCCCGACCGGATCTGGTGATGGGGGCGGGAGTTGGGAGGGGGAAACCTAAAACTTAGAAAACACTTAGAGTGGAGGGATCGGGATGAAACATGGTGGGAAAAATAAACACAAGTCCTAGATAGATGACTGACATAAACGGAATGGATCCGCTCTCTTTTGGGTAGTTGGGGGGGGGGGGGGTATTTCTGAAAAATAAAAAAATGAGGTATTTTTAACTTACGAACGGGTGATCGGATCTCAATGAAATTTGATATTAGAAGGATATCGTGGCTCAGAGCTCTTATTTTAAACCCGACCGGATCTGGTGACATTGGGGGGGGGGAGTTGGGAGGGAGAAACCTAAAAATTGGAAAACAACTTGGTGGAAAAAAAAACACGAGTCCTAGATACATGATTGACATAACCAGAACGGATCCGCTCTCTTTGGGGTAGTGGAGGGGGTTAATTCTGAAAAATTAGAAAAAATGAGGTATTTTTAACTTACGAACGGGTGATTGGATCTCCATGAAATTTGATTTTTAGAAGGATATCGTGTCTCCAAGCTCTTATTTTAAATCCTGACCGGATCTGGTGACATAAGGGGAAGTTTGGGGTGGGGAAACCTAAAATGATGGGAAACGCTTAGATTGGAGGGATTGGGATGAAACTTGTTTTTTTCTCATCTGTTTTTTACCGTATCTGTTATTCTGAAAAACAAAAACAATACCGATGCTTAGTGTTTAACCTTAGCATTATTAGCCATTTTTACTTTATTTACGTCACTTTTAAAATAACAAGGATAGATTTTACCATTACTCGTCAATTAAAGAATTCCACTGTAGCTTACAAATTAAGCTTTAACGCATATTGATATGTCCATGCGTAGTAGCATGCTAAATCTTGCTAACATGCTAATTTAACCCAAAAAGAAGAATTCAATCCAACTGAAAACTCAACTTGAATTCACATCTTACGGTAATATTAGACAGTTTTCTAGCATCAAGGCATATCATTAAAGTTTAAACGCTAGCGTTGTGAATACGCGTTATGAAAAACGTTAAAAATGGCGTTTCTTAAAAAGTCTAATTTTCATAAATTAAGAATTCCCTGCCATTTTTCATCGGGGCCATCAAAATAGCTTGACCTACATTGGTTATGTTACGCGAGTTTAATGTCGAAAAACTCTCCATTCTTTTTTCCTGAAACCTCAAAATATAGTTTGTTAGCCAGTTTGTACTTGGTACTGAGAATTAATATCCTTATTGTTTCTCAGCAACCGGGATCAGTCGTTGAAGTTTTGCAATTTCCAGGTTACCATGGTCCTCTCTTATCCTCTTTTGATCTTACAAAACTAAAAGTAGTTGTGACAAGTGACTGCAGGGCTCACTCGCTCGGAAATTCTAAGATACGATATCCTTTGAAGGTAATGAAATCAACCGAAAGGCACCCAAGTACTTTTTGAACAACCTTGAACTGCAAGACAGCCATGCATCCCCAACAACATCGAAGTAAAATTTTAAGACAACAGCATGGTGGCAGCGATAGCTGCCACCATACTGTCACTACAGATGGCAGCGATAGCTGCCACCATACTGTCACTACAGATGGCAGCGATAGCTGCCTACTAGTAGAGAACAAACCACGGTTCATAGCAATCAAAATTTTAAAAGGTGCTAGATTTGTTGCTGATTAAGGAATGCTAACTTTTTTTTGAATACTCTTCATAGTAAAAATTTATTGTGAAGACACATTTATAGAAATTTCGAAATTAGCCTGAAACCCTTCAGAAAAGCTCTAAGGCCCAGTTTTTTCTGTTTCCAGTCACCTAAAATTTTACAAATCCTTGAGCGAACAAGACCCTCATCAAGAAAGAATCTGAAGCCTAATTTGGCTCTATGGATTCGTGCCACCCTAAGATTTTGTTCAGATCTTAATTGACCAAAATGGCCTGAAAATGACCAAATCAATCTTTTCTCACACCGACTTTACGCTTGCACGGCATGTAAACTGCCGTAGGGCCAGCGGGTTTTGATTGCTGATAAACTCCGTAAATAGATCTTCAATTCGTCACACAATCGTCACACGCTTGAAAGTTAGACTTTCGAGCAGATTCTGTAACTTCAGGCAAAAGTCTTCTTTCACTGTTTGGATTTTCAATTTCTCCACGTTTAACTTCCTTTTTGGGGGGTTTAATTAACCGACGGATCCCCTACCCCACTGGCCCCTCCTCCTTTCTCAGTGCCTGCTGGGACCGGCTATGGCGAAGGATTACGCAATACCAGATAAAGCGTCATTCCTGAAATTCACAGAATTCTTGGAAACCGGTTCGTATATTCTTGGAATGATGCCAAAAAATGTGTTAGCAACTCCAACAGTGTATAGGTACAGGGTATCTACTATAAATGGAATTCTACTATGGAAAGACTATTGATGGAATTTTACTAAAGAGCAACATTAAAATTTAAATCGAACTGAAATTATTCCGTATATAAAAGGGGTTGTCCCCTCCTCAACACCTCGCTCCTTACGATAAAATTTTTAAGTTTTTAAAAAATGCAGTTGCGATAAAGAGTCAAAATTTAGGGTAAAGAGCGAGGAATTGATGAGGGGACAGCCTCTTTTGTATACGAAATAATTTCTACTCGTTTTAAGTTACAATTTCGCTCTACTTTCAGTTAAAAAATCTTTTTTTTTGTCCAGCCTAGACGAACAGAATCTCAATAAAGACTCTAATAGTTAGAGTTTCATTTGGACTATACCAAAGTTAAAATCAAACAGTTCGTGGTAACGAAATGTAGCAAGGAGCGACCCGGCTCAATAGTAACCAAAAATCTAAAAAAATGGAATTTGGATATCAATAGCTGCATCAAAAGAATCGCATTTTAATGCTGATTTTAAATATATAAGTTTCATCAAGTTTAGTCTTACCCATCAAAAGTTACGAGCCTGAGAAAATTTGCCTTATTTAGGAAAATAGGGGGAAACGCCCCCTAGAAGTCGTAGGATCTTAACGAAAATCAGATTCAGCGTATCAGAGAACCATACTGTAGAAGTTTCAAGCTCCTATCTACAAAAATGTGGAATTTTGTATTTTTTGCCAGAAGACAAATCACGGGTGCGTGTTTATTTGTTTTTTTTTTTTTTTCTTTTTTTTTTTTTTTTCTTTTCCCCAGGGGTCATCGTATCGACCAAGTTGTCCTATAATGTCGCAAGAGGGCTCATTCTAACGGAAATGAAAAGTTCTAGTGCCCTTTTTAAGTGACCAAAAAAATTGGAGGGCATCTAGGCCCCCTCCCACGCTCATTTTTTCCCAAAGTCAACGGATCAAAATTTTGAGATAGCCATTTTGTTCAGCATAGTCGAAAATCATAATAACTATGTCTTTGGGGATTACTTACTCCCCCACAATCCCTGGGGGAGGGGCTGCAAGTTAAAAACTTTGACCATTGCTTACATATAGTAATGGTTATTGGGAAGTGTACAGACGTTTTCAGGGGGATTTTATTTTGTTTGGGGTGGGGCTGAGGAGAGGGGGCTATGTTGGAGGATCTTTCCTTGGAGGAATCTGTCATGGGGGAAGAAAAATTCAATGAAAAGGGCGCAGAATTCTCTAGCATTACTATAAGAAAACAATGAAAAATAAACATGAAAACGTTTTTTCAAATAGAAGGAAGAAGTAGCATTGAAACTTAAAACGAACAGAGATTATTACGCATATGAGGGGTTCTAAAAATACTTAAGCATAAAGAGCGAGGTATTTAGGAGGAGATAAATACCTTGCTCTTTATGCTAAAGTATTTTTAGTAATTTCAACTATTTATTCTACGGCCTTTCTGATTCAGGGGTCATTCTTATAGAATTGGGACAAAACTTACGATTTAGTGTAAAGAGCGAGGCATTAACGAGGGTACAAACCCCCTCGTATACATAATAAAAATATAAGGTTATGAAAGTTTGTTACGTAAGTTAATTCTTAAGTTACGTATATTTTTTACTAATAAAAACGTTCGTTAAAAATTAAAAGTTCTAGTTGCCTTTTTAAGTAACCGAAAAATTGGAGGGCAACTAGGCCTCCTTCTCCACCCCTTATTTCTCAAAATTGTCTGATCAAAACTAAGAGAAAGCCATTTAGACAAAAAAAGAATTAATATACAAATTTCATTTTAATAATTTATGTGCGGAGAGCCAAAACCAAACATGCATTAATTCAAAAACGTTCAGAAATTAAATTAAAAAAAAACTAATTTTTTTAGCTGAAAATAAGGAGCGACATTAAAACTTAAAACGAACAGAAATTACTCCGTATATGAAATGAGTTGTCCCCTCCGCAATCCCTCGCTCTTTACGCTAAAGTTTGACTCTGCCACAATTCTACTTTTTAAAACAATTTAAAGCTTTAGCGTAAAGAGCGAGGGATTGCGGAGGGGACAACTCATTTCATATACGGAGTAATTTCTGTTCGTTTTAAGTTTTAATGTCGCTCCTTACTTTCAGCTAAAAAAATTAGTTTTTTTTTTATTTAATATACTTTAAAGGCGGTTTGTTTTATCAAATTTGTTTTATCATTCTACAAATATCGGAAAATATGACGAGTTGCCTGTTGTCAACTAGATATTCTTGCAATAATTTTTGTTGGTTTTGATTTTCAAATTCGCTCTTCACTTCCTTAAGACTTTTTTTTTAGATTAATCTTGCAATTAGTAATACTCGAAACAAACAGAAACTACTTCAAATAAATAAAAATGCTCCCGGATCCTAGGGAGGAATCCTTTCTGTTTAGGTTGGTTTTGTGTTTTCAGTATAAGTACTAGTTTTTAGAATTCTACAGATACTGGAAACTATCAAGAGTCATCTTGCAATGTATTATAAATGTATCTTACAATAATTTTTGTTCGTTTTAATTTTCAACTTTACTCTTTACTTCCTCAATAATGTTTTTTTAATAATCTTGTAATTAGTAAAGCTAAGATAACAAAAATTGTTATGAATAAATGAAAACAAACCTAAAACCTGAAGAGCTTAAAATTAATAATCAGTCCAAACTAAAAGGGGGTACAGAATTTTTTAGGTAATTATTCCAACTCTTTGAGGGGGTATAGAACCCCTGTAAAGACTCCAATGGCTAGAGCGCCATTTGTGCTTCACTGAAAGTAAAATATATTTTAAAGTTTGGTTCTTTAATCATTAATTAAAAAACAAGCTTTTTCAACTGAAAGTAAGAAGCAATACTGAAGCTTGAAACGAACAGAAATTACTACGTATATGAGGGGGTTCGCCCCCTCGTAAATACCTCGCTCTTTACGCTAAATCTCAAATTTTGTTCTAATTCTTTAAGAATGACCCCTGAATCACAAACGATTTGATTAGAATAAATAGCTCTTTTGAAAGTACTAAGAAAAAACATAGCGTAAAGAGCGAGGTATAGACGAGGGGGCGAATCCTCTCATATGCGTAATAAAATCTGTTCGTTTTAAGTTTTAATGTTGCTCCTTACTTTCAGTTAAAAAAATTAGTCTTTTTATTTAAATTCTGATCGTTTCATAAATAATGCTTGGAAATCCAGCTCCCCTTCATGAAAAATTCCCTTACCCCCTGAAAAATTCCTCGATGGAAAGATCCTTCCATGTAACCTTCTCCTCCTGCCCCATCTCCGTATCAGAAAAAATCCCCCCTGAAAACGTCTGTATACTTACCAATCACTGGTACTATATGTAAACAATAGGCAAAGTTCACAACTTTCAGCCCTTCCACCGAGGAATGTGGGGGATTAAGTAATCCTCAAAGACATATTTATTAGATTTTTTGACTATGCTGAACAAAATGGCTATCTCAAAACTTTGATAGGGTGACTTTGGGGGGGATGAGCGTGGAAGGGGGCCTAGTTAACCCCATATTTTATTTGTTCACTTAAAAAGGGCACTGGAACTTTAAATTTCCGTTTGAATGAGGCGTCTCCCGATATTGTAGGACCACTGGGTCAATACGATCACCCTTGGGAAGAAAAAAAACAAATAAATACGATTTTCCACATTTTTGTCTATAAAGCTAGAAACCTTTACATTAGGGTTCTCTGATACGCTGAATCTGATGGTGCGATTTTCATTAAAATTATATGACTTTTAGAGGTTGTTTCCCTCTTTTTCAAAAATAAGGCATATATTCTCAGAGTCGCAATTGTTTATGCGTAGGACTAAACTAGATGAAATTTATGTATTTTAAAGTCAGCATAGAAATCTAATTCTTTTGATGTATCTATCGGTATCAAAATTCCGTTTTTTAGAATTTTGGTTAGCCTACTATTGAGCCCAGTCGCTCCTTAATTACAGTCCGTTACCACGAACTGTTTGATAATAACAATGAAATTCAAAAATCAATTGCAATTTCAGTAATTATTTCTTTTATACATCGTTATATGTCGAATAGTCTAATTTCAGTAATCTTATATGCTTCAAATTAAACAATTCCACAAATTAAACAAACAACAACAAAATTCCACATTTTTGCAGATAGGAGCTTAAAACCTTTACAGTTGGGTACTATTGAGCCGGGTCACTCCTTACTTACAGTTCGTTACCACGAACTGTTTGATAATAGCAACAAAATATAAAGATCAGTTGCAATTTCAGTAATTATTTCTTTTATACATCGTTATATACCGAATAGTCTAATTTCAGTAATCTTATATGCAGCATATCAAATACTTTCTTCTTTAAAAAAAAATTAAATGCTTTGAAAACCAAGCCGTGAACTGCTAATTCATAAGCTAATTCAAAAGCTTTCTCAAACAAATTGAACAGATACTTTCAACAGTTACAAATTTTCTTCTCGAAAGTTTCAAACAGTTCGTGGTAACGAACTGTAGTAAGGACCGGCTCAATAGTAAACGAAACTCTAAAAAACGGAATTTCGACACTAAAAGATATATCAAAAGAATCGGATTTTTATGCTGATTTTAAATATATAAATTTCATCAAATTTAGTCTTAGTCATCAAAAGTTACGAGCCTGAGAAAATTTGCCTTATTTTGGAAAATAGGGGGTAACACCCCCTAAAAGTCATAGGATGTTAACGAAAATTACACCATCGCATTCAGCGTATCAGAGAACCCTATAGAAAAAATTCCAAGGTCCAATCTGCAAAAATGTGGAATTTCGTATTTTTTGCCAGAAGACAAATCACGGGTGCGTGTTTATTTGTTTTTTGTTTTTTGTTTGTTTTTTTTTCCCCAGGGGTCATCGTATCGACCAAGTGGTCCTAGAGTGTTGCAAGAGGGCTCATTCTAACGGAAATGAAAATTTCTAGTGCCCTTTTTAAGTGACCAAAAAAATTGGAGGGCACCTAGGCACCCTCCCACACTCATTTTTTTCCCAAAGTCAACAGATCAAAATTTTGAGATAGCCATTTTGTTCCGCATAGTCGAAAACCATAATAACTATGTCTTTGGGGATGACTTACCCCCCACAGTCCTTGGGGGAGGGGCTGCAAGTTACAAACTTTGACCAATGTTTACATACAGTAATGGTTACTGGGAAGTGTACCGACGTTATCAGGGGGATTTTTTTGGTTTGGGTGTGGGGTTCAGGGGAGGGGGCTATATGGGAGGATCTTTCCTTGGAGGAGTATTTCATGGGGGAAGAGAAATTCAATGAAAAGGGCGCAGGACTTTCTAGCATTACTATAAAAAAAAACAATGAAAATACAAACATGAAAAGTTTTTTCAATTGAAAGTAAGGAGAAGCATTAAAACTTAAAACGAACAGAGATTATTACGCATATGAAGGGTTCTAAAAATACTTTAGCATACAGAGCGAGGTATTTAGGAGGAGATAAATACTTCGCTCTTTATGCTAAAATTTTTTTAAATAATTTCAACTATTTATTCTACGGCCTTTCTGATTCAGGGGTCATTCTTAAAGAATTGGGATAAAACGTAACGTAAGTTACGTAAGTTATGTACGTTTGTTACGTAAGCTAATTCTTAAGTTACGTTTTTTTTACTAATAAAAACGTTCGTTAAAAATTAAAAGATCTAGTTGCCTTTTTGAGTAACCGAAAAATTGGAGGGCAACTAGACCTCCTTCCCCACCCCTTATTTCTCAAAATCGTCTGATCAAAACTAAGAGAAAGCCATTTAGCCAAAAAAAGAATTAATATGCAAATTTCATTTTAGTAATTTATGTACGGAGAGCCAAAATCAGACATGCATTAATTCAAAAACTTTCAGAAATTAAAGAAAAAAAAAACAAGTTTTTTTAAATGAAAGTAAGGAGCAACATTAAAACTCAAAACGAACAGAAATTACTGCGTATATGAAAGGGGCTTTTCCTCCTCGACACCCCGCTCCTTGCGCTAAAGTTTGATTCTTTCTTGTAACTCTACTTTTTAAAACAATAAAAAACTTTAGCTTAAGGAACGGGGTGTCAAGGAGGAAAAGCCCCTTTCATATACGGAGTAATTTCTGTTCGTTTTGAGTTTTAATGTCGCTCCTTACTTTAATTTAAAAAAACTTATTTTTTTTTATTTAATCATTTTCAAAAGCCTTTTCAAATGCCTTATTTGCAGCAAATTATGTAAATACTTTCTTCCTTTTAAATGCGCTCATTTCAGATGCGTAGAAAATCAGTGAGTGATTTATTAATTAGCAACTTTGAAATATTGCTTTAACAAATTAAAAAGATGAATTCAAAAGTAACCAATCTTCATTCTAAAAGTTTTATTTGGAAATAAATTTTAAACACTTTTCAATTAAACTTAATAAAAAAAAAGTTTTGACAAAAACTTCTTAAAATAGTAAAACTAGATTGAAAAACATGAATATAATTATTTTAAGTTTTTTTTAGCAGCAATATTATTGTGATTTTTTGTCTTTTTTGTTGATAGGCACAAATGGCACTGGGCTTTTAAAGGACCATGATTTAGTTTTCATTTGTTGGTTCATAGTAATTTCTGGTTCTTTCAACCTTAGGCTATTTAAAAAATTTAATTTTACTCGTTTTACGTTCTATTACATTTTATAAAAGCTTCTTTTTTTATCTGCTTCATATCGTTTTGATTTATTTTTAATTGGAATATTCTTATTCCTTTAAGCGAATAATTGGAGAAAATTTTTTCGGATTTTTTTTTTTCGTGTGTGGCAAATCGATAAAACCCCTTTTTTCTAAATCTATCGTCTTGATGATAATTTCCCGAGCCCTTTATTACTCTATTCTAGTGAAGCCAATAAGATTAAGATACATCGAGCAAATTTTGGACCCGAGTGAGGCGTGAAGAATCGATGCAGTTGGGTTTTTTGTCTACATTGAGGTCTTTGTGGCACATCATAAATGCTCTGTAAGTTTCAAGCAGAATAGAGAAAAGAATTTTGAAGCTGTTTTCTTACGCAACAAATCACGAATCACTCTACGAATCATTGCAAAGGTTGTGCCTTCTCTGAGGCTCTGTTAGCTTCGTTAACTTGTATTGTGAGTTTCTCGATGATTGGAGAAATTTCATCAAATTTTTTGGGTTAAAAACCGGTGCAATAAATTGTACTTGAGTCCCTTTGTCCCATTCTACGCGTCCTGTAAATTTCAAGAAGATCACAAACCATTACCCAGATCTTTTTTGTCACGAATCGACACAACGTCAAGTCACGTCATAAATCACGTCATGTATGATGAACCTCTCCAAACGTCACGAATTGATGCAGAAAAATTTCTTACGAATGTTACAAAAGTACAAATTTTACAAAACAATACAAATGTTAAAATTTTCTTACAAAAGTTTCTCTTCATATGCACCTACTTGATCTCTTCTGCATGGCTTGTGAGTTGTGAGCTGTCGGGAGATGTTAGATTTTTAGACACATTCTGAGTGTCTGAGATAGATCCAACATTTTTTTTTTTTTTTTTTTTTTTTTTTTTTTTTTTTTTTTTTTATGGTTTGCATTCATTGAGATCGTCTTAGCCAATTTTACACGCACTGTAATTTTTAAGCCCATGGGAGGAACAGTATTTGACTCTATTTGCGGATGTATTAAAACAAAATAAGCCATTTTTATTTGTCTTTCGGGGATGGCCCAATTGTGATCACTGAGACCTACGGGCGTGTTTGTGTCACAAATTGATAAAAAGTAATTTTCGTGAATTTGTGCTGCTAAGTCCTCTTATCCAGTGTACAAACTATAAAACGATTTTGGTCCATTTTGGGGTATCACAAATCAATTCAGCTTAAAATTTTGAATTTGAATTTGCAAAATTTTTAATTTGCTTGTCTTTGCTACTGTATCTTTACTTAGTCTACATAACCTGTTAATCCCAAGCCAATTGGAGTCAAATACGTTGGCCCATTTCAGCCGTACGAAGCCATATGATTATTTTTTACACAATAAACTTTAGGAAATCTCTGTGCTTTATTTAGGTAATGAAACTAATGAAGTCAACATGATTTTGGTGTCAAAGTACGACATTAAATATGGGTTTTATTTCCCATGGTCCTCAAGCTTTCCCACACTATATGTACAATTTTCTCATATAATTAAAGATTCCGAGGGGTATGTTGCCACCGCTGTCTTTGAAAATTTATGCATAAAAAATTACGAAAAATGAAAAAAGCTTGATAATTTTTTCATTACTCAATTTTTTAACGTATTTTTAATTTTTACTCACTAAGGAGGTGGGGGGGGGGGTTGTGTATGCAAGAGGAGAAGCTGTAAAGCTCTGATTAATAATTTTTATCATTGATATTTTAGTCCCCTAAAATTACTTCCCAGCCTTTCCAGTCCAGAAGGGGCCACACGCCCCTTTATGATGCAGTTATAAAGTTGAACCTGCAAGAGGTAGGTAGAGAGAGGTAGTAGCTTTTAAACGAGCCATTATAATCTTCTATGAGCTCTTGTGGCCACCTGATAGCTAAATAATGAGATGCACATCGCTAACCATGCATCGTTGCCGCATTTGTGTCATTATTACCTGATTATTTACCTGGCATTTGTGTCATTTGTGTCATTATTACCATTTTGTGTCATTATTTTTTTGTCATTTTGTGTCAGTATTGCGGCATTTGTGTCATTATCACCTGATTATTTACCTATTACCTGGTTATTTATTAATGAACACGGAACTCACTGTGGCATTGACATAGTACTTTATTGCCATGCTCCAAGAGGGGGGCCTCAATGACTTTTGTAACCTGCCTTTTAGAGCACGACCTTCTAGACCTCTAAACCTGCCTTTTAGACCATGAAAAATCGAGTGATTATCTTAGACTTTGTGTCCCTGGCATTTTGACTCTCTTTGGGCAAAAATCAAGGTTTAGTGGCACAAAATAACAGAAAAAGTAGCATTGTTGTGGCATGATCTCTGTTCTTGCTTAACAATGGTACTAGCAATAGTGATTTGCTTTCAAACTGGGGCCTCTTCCACCATTCTATAACCATTGGTTAGATACAATTGTTTTCTGTTTTCCATGCAAAAAATTGATTTTTCTTGTTGTTCAAACTGGGTTGGCAAGGGGAGGGTGGGATTCCACTATGGTGGAATTCAGACTTAAATGATTCCAATGGTGCACTTATTATTTTCATCCAAGACTTTTTTCGGGTGGTTTCAGGCTCTCTTTGAGATTCTTATTTATTTGTTTTTGCAGTAAACCCTTACTACATAAATTAATAAAAATAATAGCTACTATTCTTGAATCAGCCTCAAATGAAATTTATCCTCATTAGGAATTTTTTTTTCAAAACACGTTATTAAGCTTGTGAGAACTATAGGCCCTCACTCTAGTGAGGACTGCAACCTAACTGCAACTGCTCTAGAACTGCAACCTCACTAGGTTGCAGTTCTCGTTGCAGTCATGACTTTTTTTCTACTTGTTTTAGGCATCAAGATTGCTCCGAACTTTTTTTACACTTTTAAAAATAATATTATTTCATTTTTTATTTAGCCTGGTTTTATAATATGTTAGTTTTAATAATTTTGATTTAGTCCTAGATTTCGCGCATAACAGCTAAAACATAGGATTGTTGATTAAATTTAGAAAAAAAAATTGGATCTTCAGTGTAAATATTGAATCAGTGCAATTTTTGTGCAATAGTTTCTTAAAATTTCCTTAAACTAATAATTTGGAGCTTCACAGGGAAGGGTATTTTAATAAGCATCTGCCTAATTTTGGTCTTGTACTGGGGAATGATTCCATCTTGAGCCGCATTCATTAGAAGACCTTGAGTATAGACCAGCATTTTCATACACGCCTTTCAACATGGTTTCAACTATAAGTTCATTATGAGTTTTTTCAGTATATTATTGGATTCATTGACTATATCTCTTGATAAACTGTCGATGGTAGCAGTTATGTTTGCTTGAGCCTTGTTTTACATTGATTCGTTTTTATATTCCTTGGTGATATTATCTGCCAGTGCCCTTTTTACTTTGCCTGCGATTTCACTGTTTTTTTGCCATATTATTAACAGCTCAGTTCCAGAACTATCATTAAGGTAACAGTTTTGGCACGTAGACAAGATGTGGCTTATGATATTGGTAGAGAAGTACGCCTGTCTTCTTATGACTTTCCGTGGAATGCTAAGAACTGAAAGCTGGCGGTAGGATTTATCACTAGATAACGTGTTACCACAATCACTAGCAAGAAGTTGAGTCTCATCATCAACTATTATTTTTATGTTGACATTCTTTTTAAGTGATATCATTCTGGGGATCTCACTCTCGTATATCCACCATTAAAAGAGTTAAATTTTTTCGGTGCTCCAAAGAAATTTATTCTCCCACTGTCATGACAATGCACACATACGTTTCCAATAGTGTTACCACTAGTGCTTGCTTCATAGTTCAAATATTTGTCTTTATCATCATTCAATGCTACAATAATACTATCATGTGTACACACTTTCTTGAAATACTTCATCTTCTAACTATGAAACAAGCACTAGTGGTAACACTATTGGAAACATATGTGTACATTGTCATGACAGTGAGAGATTAAAAGAATTTGTTTCTTAGGATGCCTAGATTTTAAAAAGAGTGTCAAAACCTGGGTTAGTAAATAAAATTAAACTCGGCGAATTTTATTATAATTGACACAGTTTAATATAAATGAAGTAATCATAAATTTAAGATAATTTAAGCATAACTATTTACATTATAAGCATATAAAAACTTTCGGCAAAATGAACTTTTCTGATTCGTATACAACGTACTTCAACTAACGTGCTTAACGTAACCAACGTACTTAATTTGAAAGACAGAATTCATTTCATAGGCATAACTAGATATAACAAATTAAAGGGGGGAGGAATCATACATAAAAGAATTTGTTTCATTGGATGCCTAGATTTTAGAAAGATTGCCAGAACCTGCGAATTATACAAAATATATAGGCCCAAAGAACCAGAGAGAATACTTGTAGTAAAATCTCGTGATTCGAAGTGTTTGTTCTTTTTACTGGTTTGAAATCTCACACAGGAGAACCAACCGAGTAATATTGAAATTTTCACATTGTTTCTTTGGTACAGCCAATCTTGGAGAGGAAGCAAAAAATTCTAGATCAAAGATCTTTCAATAGAAGAAAGCGCCATCTATTTTCTACACAGGCGCCATTATCCTACGTTACTGTAATACGTCAGCCACTCCCATTTTGACATTCTTAAACCCGGCCTGCGTCTAACTATTATCAATTCCCTCCTTAATTGCGCCTTCAGACCGTTTTTTTAGAGTGAGGGAGGAATTCTAGATCAAAGGTTTTAAACCTGAAGAAGTCACCGCATTTCTTTCTAATGAGTGAAGCTGTTTCCCCATGTCGTCTGTGAAACGTCAACACCTCCGATTTTACCGTCTTTGACTTAGCCCATGCTCAATTAGAGGCGTTTCTCCCCTTATTTCCTCTTATTTGTGTCTTTAGACGAATATTGGAGAGGGGTGGAGGAATTCCAGATCAAAGATTGTATAGCTGAAGAAGCCACAAGGCTATTCCTAATAAGAGGAGCCACTTTAATACTTTAGCGTCAGTATCCCTGAGATTAAGGTTCTCAACCTTCCACTTCATTTAGTTCAGGGCCATTGTCCCCTTATTTTTGCTTAATACTGCCTTTGACCATTTTGAAGAAGGGGGGGGGGAGGAATTTTTGATTGAAGATTTTACACTAGAAAAAGCCACCAGATTTTTTTATAAGAGAAGTCGTTACCCTATATTGTCTATAAAATGTCAATAGGTCCAATCTTGAGTTTTTCAAACTTATCCCTCCTTCAGTTAGTGGCCATTCTTCCCCTCACATCCACTTTCCGACATCATAACTTTTGTAAAACCTAGTCAAAGAAACACTTTCGATAAGTTTGTCAGTAAAATTTTGAGAAATCCGATTTTGACGCTCTCAAGTTCGACCCACTTCGATTAGTTGTTTATTCACTCTTTTTCCCCTTTTGTGCATTAAAAGAAATTTATGAGATATTTTGAGGGAGAAATAAGCCACTAGATTTTTTCTAATAAGAGGAGCCGTTTCATTGCGTTGTCTCTAAAACATCAACAACTCCAAGTTTGATTCATTCCAAGTTAAGTTATTTGCTATTCTTACCTCATTTTGCCTTACTTCCACCTTTGGATCAATTTTGGAGAGGGAGGGAGAACTCTTTCGAATAAGAGAAGCCGTACAACAACAACAACAAGAGAAGCCGTTTCTTCATGCTGTCGGTGAATGGTCAACAACTCCGATTTTGACGTTCCTAAACTCGATCCACATTTGATTACTGGCCAGTCCCCCTCATATCCCCTTATTACCAGCTTCCGATCAATTTTGGTGGGAGAGGGAGGAATTCTAGATCAAAGATTCTGCTGTAGAAGAGGCCACCAGATCCTTTTAATAGGACAATTCATTTCCAAACTTTGTCTGTAAAATGTCAATAGCTTTGACATTCTGAAACTCACACTTCATTCAATAAGTAGCCATTATCCCCTTATTTTTCATAATACTTCCTTTTGAACGATTTTGGACAGAGAGCGAGAATTTCTAGATTGAAGATTGTGCAACTGAAGAAGCCGCCAGACTCTTTCTAATAAGTGAAGCCGTTTCCCTACGTTGTCTGTAAAACGTCAGTAGCTCCGACTTTGACGTTCTCAAACTCGTCCCTCGTTCAATTTGTGGCCATTCTCTCTGCACTTCTGTTTTTCGACATAATAAGTACTGCACAACAAAGTCAAAGAAACACTTTCGATAAGTTTGACTAAATAATAAAAGTGCTAATGGATTGGCACACGAATTTACGTACACTAAACAAAAAGAAACAATACGAAAATAATTCCAAAATGGAGTAAAACTATCCACAGTATGGTCGTGAAACCAAAACCAAAAAGTAAATACATAATAAGGGGTAAAGCAGAGAAAAAAGACAAAAACAAAAATCAAAACCATTTTAGCGACTTTCTTCCGCACTATTAAAGTATTTCCATGTCTCATCATATCTCCTGTAACTCCACTGGCCTGCCTCATTAAATGTAAAGCCATTCTTATATAATAATAGCTGATTACAACTAATGGCAGCGCATAATAGACAATAAATCTACCAATAATTATACCATGATGATACCCCGTTGAGAGCCATGCCAACGGGTATGGAGAACAAAAGTCGGTATCTTTTGTTTTATTATAGAGCTCGCCATTATCCCGATAGATCACATTAGCTCTTACTGTCTCAACCCTTGTATTAATAGCAGTTGGCACAGCTATCAAAGAAGATGCGAGCCATATGCTAATTACTGTTAGTATTGTCACCCTACTCCCTTTATGTAAATATTTTCCTAGGGGGTCGATAATAGCCCAATACCTTTCGGCACTTAATACAGCAAGTGTAAAAACAGAAACACCAGTAGAGACATCTTTCACAAATTCACTAAATATACAAATTATTTCACCAAAGTGCCATGATTCAAAGGTGTAAATCCATGCAGTGAACGGCACAGTTATGAGAATCACAAGTAAATCACCAATTGATAAGCTTAACACAAATGTGTTTGGAACCGTTCTCATTGCTCTGTGCCGACAATATATTACTATCAAAGAACCATTGCCGATAATTCCAGTGATGAATATGAAGGAAAAAATTATTGGCACGAAATATGTCTCAGGCCTGATAGCATAGGCGTGAAATTCTAGATCAGTTTCCTCCACTATCAGAGGCACATCGTAGTTATTATCCATTTCAAGAAAATATTTAGAATTTAAATTGCATTTTCTGTATTTTTTATATATTTTTTCCAGTATATAAAATGATAAAAACAGATAATATCAAATCGACGATATTCTTAGTAACAACACTTGAACTGGTAGATATTAACCGTTTTTATGCTTTAAGCGTTGTCATGCCACACTTTCAGCATTCTGTGGAATATTTTTGAAAAATTTCAACATCTTTAAATCCTCGGATACAATCTGGAATGTTGTGAGAGTATTTCCGTCATATTTTAATAGTCTGTACATGGCTCCATATCATCATTTATCCTTAGAGCTCCTAATGTTTCACTGCCTCCTATTAGACTCCTACTGACGTCACTAGAGTCTGAAGAAATCCGTTTAGTCTTCTGGATATAGCTCAAGAATAATCCCCATGAGTATAAACACCAAGTCTTTGTGTAATGCAATAATACCTAGAAATAAAAACTTTGGAAATAGTTCAAACTATTAATGATAAAGATGACACCGCAGGTTCAACTGGGAAGATCCATTATTTTAAGTTCAAAGCGAAATTTTACATCACGGCCATTACATAGGCATCACTGATAAAAGGTAAAACGGAAAAAAGGTAAATAATACGACATTGGACTTTACAGTCTCTACCGCCAGGTAGGGACTGTAGGGGTGGTGTTGATCTTTGTTTAATGGCCCTTCAGCCAGGAAGTGCAAGTCTGATAGTTTAAATAGCTTACAGTACAGAAAGTATACCTACACACTACCCTATAACGCGTTCATGATGCTATAACTGCACAAACAAGTTGCTCGATGTCATTTTCTAAGGTTATAACGCAAAAAGGTTAAAGTAACAAAGACAGAGAAAATGAAAAATGATGGCTCGGATTGGTTAAGAGAAATCTTAGACAACCATACATGTCTTAAAAAGTTAGGAAAACCAGGGATTTAGTTTTTTTTATGAAAAAAAACCGTATGCAAATACGCAGTTTTGGTAGCAGCAGGTGCCAAATAAAAAAAATTGGCAAAAAATCAACAAAAAATTAGCTAAATACATAGGGTACACAATAGCTTATAGAAGTGCTGCTTTACTTTGAAGGTAGAGGTATCTTGAACCGACATATTTAGTGTTTTTTCTTAATTAAAAAATTGTCTCAACTGGATGTGAGCTTATTTCATTGAGCTCATTTTGAAATTCTGAAATCAACTTGAAATTTACCGTTAATTTGGGTCTTTGTTATTTCAAAATACATTTAATTCCAAAGATATTAATCTTCGAAATTGCTCAATAAAATGTATTTCATTGTTTCAGAAACTAAGTAATTCTTTTAACACAGAAATGCATTATTGAAAAATTACGTGTATAATTTTGAGTTGATAAGACAGCACCAGGGGGATGAAGATCAATCGCTTCAATGGAGTGATAGTGGGCTATGCCCCGCTAGGTTTTGAACAATAACTTTTGGGGGTATTTTCGTTGAAAAATTCCTATTTTTTCTATTTTTACTGAAAAAATTTACTCCGCCTCTAAATATTGAAAATGAATTTTTCTCCGCCCCAATTTTTTTTTCAAATTGACGCCGCTGATGAAGATTAGTCACAAGTTCGAAGGAAAATTGACGCCGCTGATGAAGATTAGTCACAAGTTCGAAGGAAAATTGACGCCGCTGATGAAGATTAGTCACAAGTTCGAAGGAAAATTGACGCCGCTGATGAAGATTAGTCACAAGTTCGAAGGAAAATTGACGCCGCTGATGAAGATTAGTCACAAGTTCGAAGGAAAATTGACGCCGCTGATGAAGATTAGTCACAAGTTCGAAGGAACTTATTTATATGTGCTCGAAAAGCAAAAAGCGTTTATTAAGACAAAAAGGAGACATCCTTACCCATATTAGGCTTCTTGAGGTGATCTGAATATAGATCAGAAAAGTAGATAGTTGTCTCTCCATTTTTTAGTTTTTAGTTTTTTTTGTGAATTCATTTCCCTAAACTTGCCTACATAGACTTAAGCCTCCTGTACAATTTTCAACTCATGAATTATGATCTTTTGGCGATTAGAGAATGGTTCGATATACTCAGTGGTGGTACGGCCATTCTTGTGCGTTGAGCAAAACTTTTAGTAGCCCCCCCCCCTGTCTCCCATGAAAATTTTCAGGCCGAATTAGAAAAAAAATAATTTATTACAAAAACAAATTTTCAATTTATTAATTAATTAACAATTTATTTTGTTATTATTTTTAATTTATTATTTAAATTATTTATTTAATTCATTATTATTAATTATTTTAATTTAATTATTCTAATTACTATTATATATTTTTTTTCTGGACAGACAAACTAAAACGAACTCTATTTGAACTCTTCTATGGTGCTCAATCACATTAGCAACAATTGTATATAGAGACATTGTCTTATTTATTTCTTAGTATTAAATTTCATTTAATTAAAAGTTATTTTAGATTTTATCTTTGTTTCTTAGTGTATAAGAGTAATCTTTCAACTTTTCCCGCGTAAATTCTATAATCTAAAAAATCGTCTTATCGCCAATGCTTGCAACGACGTGGGTATTACGTCCCAGTTTAAACCAAAGGGACTCAGAGGCCTTTTAAATTGATAGGGTTTCAAATAGCAATCAAATTTCAAATAGGGTTTCATATATATATATATATATATATATATATATATATATATATATATATATATATATATATATATATATATATATATATATATATATATATATATATATATATATATACATATATATATATATATATATATATATATATATATATATATATTTGTATGATACTTTTAAAACTATTATATAGAAAACTTCATTTTTTGCAATACGAACTTTAACTAGTTAATAATTGAATCAGAATCATTTACAGCTTACTAAGAGCAATGTGCATTAAAACATTCTCTGTTTTATTATCATAACACTGAAAAATTCAAAATTGTTAAGACTGCCCTGATTAAATATCATTATATTTACAAATAGATTGAATTCGATCATCAGCTGCCTTAGTTCAGTTACGTCAGTAAACACCGGCTCCCTTCTATTAGATATATATAAAGATTAGCATCTTTATATTTCTCTATAGCCGTCAACGAAGTAGTCAAGTCAGGCCGTAATAAAACAACCCCATTAGGAATAGACTTCCGCAAGTCAAATTCAACCAGCCTGTTTGTCGAAGTTGCGACAGATAAAGGGTTTTGACAAAATTGGACGCAGCTATTGAAAAAACAAGGAAACACGTAACACTTTCTTATGTAGTAAAAAAGGCAATATCTTGTTTAAAATGACCTATGAAAATTATTAAACTCCCCCTAAGCGTTATTGGCTTTACAAGCCGTAATCTCACCAAAAATAAAGTTTGAGGTGAAAACAGTCCGTTTTTGAAAAAAAAAATTAACGGAAGTTTTTGAAGAAATCGAAGGACATATACAAAATCCGGTTCCTACGTTTAATTTAGATAACTAAGCTGTTTCAGACTAGGTGTCATTCATATTTTCATTTATTTCTACCATTTTGAAATAGAGCTTCTTAGAAATTGGAGTGCGCGTGACAGTTTATTTTTTATTTAATTACCAATGGTGTTTTTATAAGAAATACTTACTACATATTTTTGGCCATGTTTAGGAGTATAAACATGGAATGTCTCACTAAAAAAATACCAATTCCTGAGAATGATATTGAGCATTGTTTAAGATAGGAAAATAGCATTATATCAAAATGGAGTAGATTCATCTTATAACGCCTTATTTTATACAGGCAAAATATCCGGTTCGTTTTCGTTTATCTTTTTGCTCTACTACCCATAGTCCCCTTTGTTTTTTTCATCTTGTGGTTTTTCTGTCTCTTTGTTTTTATTTTATTAATTAATTAGTAACTTTTTAATTATTTTCGTTTATTTACTGCCCCCTTTACTTTATTAATAAAATTATAAAACTTACAAAATGATTATAGCCGTTAGATTATTTGTTTGAAATTTTGCGCCCTAAAATTTCCCCACCCAAGGCAAGTGCCCCTCTATCTCTTCCCAAAAAAGTCCCTGGGCATGCTTAAATGTTAATCATTAAATCTTAATTATGAGCATGACAGTCCCAAATCAAATTGTAATAAATACAAGATTGTTCAGGGTGGTTGCTGATATACCTGATTGCAAATGAGAGGCAGTTAGAGCAACACAGACACCGAAGGCAAAACGCGTTAAGCGCATGTCTTAAAAGTGGTTGACATTTTCGGCCTTGTTGAAAGCAGAATCATGCAATCATTTTTTGATTCATGGGCACTAGGTAGGGTCCTTGGATAATATCCCTCTCTCCCAGACGGTTAAACCCTTTAAATCCCCAAAAGACTAGATCGTTGTTTGCACTTTCCTGAAATTGCAGAAAGTTATTCTTTTATGATTACAGCATTGAAAAGCTAAAAACTAAAGAAAACAAGAATTAATTTTAACCAAAAAATCAATTACCGGTATGGAAAAATATCCATGCTGCTCTAATTTCCACAAATTTATTACCATAAAGCCTCTGATTTTTTTGTTTTTTTTTTACGAATAATGCTTTCGCGACAACCAAGTTAATTTTATTTATCTAACAATTCACTAATCCATTTTTTTCACTAATTTCAATTAGTTTGAGCAATCCATTTTCACTAATTTGGTTTTCCTTTTAAGTCAATTTCTATCAAAAGCTTAGAAAATCAATTGGCTGAATAAAACTTCCAATTTAGGCTATTTAATTAGTTTCCAATAAATTAAGCTTCGAGTTTGCTTTTCTACCTTTCATGGAAAATCTCTGGTTACAGAAAAGATATTAATTTAGCACCGTCAAATTGAAAAAGTAGGAGGGGGCTATAAAATGTTTAAAAGATATCAAAAATTTTGGGGGAGGATCAAACCCCCTAGCCCATCCCCTATATAAGCCCTTGGGGGTCATATTTTAAAATTATAAAGATTTTCTGGTAGTGTAACGTTTTCATCAGCGTTGCCATGTTGAGCCATGAAAATGAATAAGCAAAACTTATGAATTAAATTTAGAAATACTTTTCGTCTGCAAAAATTCAAACATTAACAATCTGTTGATTTCCAAAGACAACTTCGCCTTCAAAATAAAAACTTTTCTTAAGCTGTTTGATGCTATATAGTTTTGCCAATTTTCAACCCTTTTCGATATTTTTTTCTTATTTGTCACCCTTTCTTTTGCCAGTTTATTTCTTATTTGCCAGTTTTTCACCCATTCCGTTATTTTTTTTTATTTGCCACCCTGTTTTAGTCAGTTTATTTCTTATTTGCCGGTTTTTCACCCCTTCCGTTATTTGCTTCTTATTTTCCACCCTGTTTTTTGCCAATTTATTTCTTATTTGCCAGTTTTCCACACTTTCTGTTATTTTTTTTTTATTTACCACCCTTTTTTGCCAGTTTATTTCTCATTGGCCAGTTTTTTCTTGTTATGAAAAACCGCATAACTGCACACGGAGTTCTCTTCGTTAAAAATTTATTTCGGATTTTTTTCTCTGATTTTTAAAGTATTGATGGTTGTGCAAGTTTCCAATTAACAAATTCAAACAATCAGATGCCATTTTCACTTGCCTTGGTACTTTATGGTGTACGTTGTAAACCATATGGCTTATGATTGATATGGTTACAGATATGTATAGTTGTGCAAGTTCCCACTTAACCAATTCAAATATTCATATGTCATTTTCACTGACCTTGGTACTTTATGGTGTTTGGTGTAAACCATATGGCTTATGGTTTACATGGTTACAGATATATGGTTCTGCAAGTTTTTGTTTCCGTTTAAAAAAAAAACCTCTCCTTGGTGATTTAATCAGTACGATTCTTTGTGTTTATATTGAGGAAAATAAGCTTTGTACTCTCAACCGTAAGTTTGCCGTATTTACACTCCAATAATGCATTGTATTGGCAAAATTTAATGAAGTGATAAATCGTAAATTTTGCTTTCCCAATGTCCCAATGTCTAACCTGATGAACACTGACTCAAAGTCCTCCTTTGAAGGAAAACGTATGAATTCGTTTTATATTTTTATTTTTATAATATAATATAAAAATATATACGTTTTCCTCCTTTGAAGGAAAACGTATGAACATTTACTGAATTCATACGTTTTCCTTCAAAGGAGGACTTTGAGTCAGTGTTCATCAGGTTAGACATTGGGACAAGACAAAATACCAGCGATCCAGAACGTTGATGAGATTTTATTAAATTTTTAGAAAATAAGAGCATTAAAAGACTTTTGACCTACAGCTGGTATTAAAAAATTTGACCTAGGATATAAGAAACAGCATAGACATTTTGTTTCATTTTGTTTGAACCTTAAATTAGAAAACAACTCAGGCATAAATAATAGTGCGTAGTGTTCACCCTGCTTTGTGTTTTGTTGCGTTAATTACCATATTCAACATGTTTAATAACAACAAAAATAGTTTGTGAAATGTGAGTTTCTTTCGTTTTTTTCTGTGTGTGTGTTTTTTTCTGTATTTTTTCTAGTAGTTTTTTTTCCTTTTTTTCAAAAAATGAAAAAAACTATTATTGTCTCCCTTTTCCTTTTTCTGCTTTCCTTCTTTTCCAGATTCTCCGGTTTCCAGTTGTGAGGCCGAAATATTTGCATTTATTATTAAAATTTTACAGGTTTTTAACATTTTCCTTTTAAGTATAGATAAAATCGCAGCGCGGTCTAAGAAACAAGGATGCTAGTTAACGAAAAGGTACAAAGAGGGGGAACTCGAGCAAAGAAAAAGAGGAGGGGTCAATATTTTCTGTTTTTTTGGTTGAGAACAACAGAAGTATTTTCCAAAATCTAGGGAGCGGCAATTTTTTTCAATTCTTTTTTAAAAAGAAACAAAAAAAATAATTTTCAAAATCTAGTGGATAATCAAATCTAGGGGGCAATTGACCTCCTTCCAATTAGAGCCCCTGCTGTAAAAATTATTATGCGTGTCTAAGGAGGGGAGAAATCACGGAAAGTTAAGGATGAAGGCAAAAATTTTCTCTCTGTTTCCTTAATGAAGAATTAAAAAGGCTATTTTCAAAGTCTAGAGGGGAAACTATTGTTTTAACTGAAAATGCAAAAAGCAATAATTTTCAAAATAAAAAGGGGTATGAGTTTTCAAACTTATAGATTTGATAATTTCCAGTCAAATCTAGAAGTCAACTGGCAATTCCCTTACTGCAGCCTCTTCTTAGCACCTCTTCTTAGAAACTAATAACGCCTTCGCATTATCATCGACGACTTAATGATGTATCTAGAGGGGGCAATTTTATTTTAACTGAAAATATAAGATCAATAATTTTCAAACTCAAAGGGGGGGGGGCAAATCTAGAATGCAGCTAGAACCCCCACCCCACCTCTGCTTAGCGTTTCAGCCAAGAAATTAATAACGCCTTTGAATTAACATAGCGTACTTAACGATATATCAAAATAATAAGTCAGGAGATATATTCGTTGATGCGTCAGAATTTTAGTGAAGTCATTCGGTGATCAAAGATACACATAACTAGTCTATGAGAGATAAACATATTTCAGCTCTTCTGCTTTTGCATAATTATTATTGACTAATTACTTTTTAAACAATACATCAAATTCTTTTCAAGTTGACTTATAAATAAGCTTTCGTAATTTTAGATAAGCTACCACTTCAACTGCAAGACCCTTCACCTCAATCAATCACTCAACGTCATTGATTTCTAACTGTTGAAAAATTAATAAGGGGAATACATTTACAGACAACTGACAACAACGACAGGAATGCTGTCACTGCAAGAAACTGAGATAGTTATATGACAGAGACAGTTGTATGACGCTCTGAACCTGCCAGAGGTTAACTATTTTAAAGTACGACATACAAGCCAGTATCCAAGGGGTTTGCTCCCCCCCCCCACCAAAAAAAAATTGACTAATAAATCCGTACCAAAAATTATATTAACAATTTTTTCTTACGTTTTAAAAGTTTTTCAATTTAATTAGCCTATCTCTAATGTTTCCTTAAGCCTGTGTCCCTGTAAAAATCTATGCCTAACCAGTAAGGCACACAGGATTTTTGTAGGGTGGTGATGATAATAGAAAATACATTTTATTTCATATTTTGAATAAGAAGTGCCTATAAATTCAAGAAAATTTAGGGTTATGGGGGATTCAGGCCCTGAGGCCCTTGGCGTATATTCCTGTCCCCAGTAAATGATTTACTCATCAAAAATAAATTCCTTCGTCTTTGGCTGAATCTACGTATTTTTGTCGCTGCTTATGTCAAAACTAGGGAGATCACGACGGGAAACGGGAAACACGACGGGGAGAATTGATGCTAAGAATAGAGGCAGCCGTGTGACTACTGTAGATTTAATTCCGGTGTTGGCACAACTTCATAAAAAAAAGTAAAAAATAATCCAGTCATATTTTAAATATAAAAGTTATCGCGATAATCATGAAAAATGGAGATCTAGAATAGGGGTTAAAGGTAAAGCCCGCCTAAAAAGTCAATCCACGCAAAGTTCAAACCTGTTAAGACAGCTCTGTAAAACTCAGCCCAGCAAAAGTCGTCCCAAGCAAAATTATACCCACGTAAAACTTAATCCGAAACATCAGTGATAACACTGACAACACAGTAATTGCAGTGATATCCCTGAACAAAATACATTTTGTTCAGTGATGCATCACATTTTTTTTCTATGCATGTTTGTTACATTTCTATAAGTCGGACTATTTTTATGGAGGGGGGGATAAATAATAATAAACCAAATTTTATTTGATTATTTGAATGAGATTTGCCAAGAAATTCCGGCAAATTTTGAAGTTTAGTGGGAGCAGGCCCCAAGTCCCTCGTCCCCTCCGTACGTCCCTGTTTCAGGAGCCTTTATTTTTCAACCATTTCTGTAAGAAAGAAAAGATGACACAGCATTTTGGTAAAAGATACACTTCCAAAAATATTGGGAACTAAATAATATAGGGGGAAATAGATCGAACCATTGATAGAACAAGCTTGTTTGAGGGGTTAAATTGAAACCCAAGTGATCCGAAACCCCGAGAAAACGTCTTAATTGCAGTAACCATTTTGCAACCGGCATTTGAGCAGGTTAGTAGTTGTGTGAAGAAATTTTCAAAGGAAAGTGGTTTGCAGCACAGGGGGAGCAGAAACCTTTTTCCTGCTGAGACCAGATGTGCTGTCTCGCCTGATGCCTTCCACCCCTAGTTGCTTATCATTATTTCTAGTAATCTTCTATATTTTCTTTAAACAAAAAACTAAATCAGCAATAAATCGCTAGATTGTTGGCGAAAACCAATGAATCATCCAAAAATCACTAAAATCTAGTAATTTTTTTCACTGGGTGGCAACCCTGGACTCCAGACCCACTGTACTCTGTTGTATTATAATAGCCTGAATCATTATTATAAAATAAAATAAGTTTTTCCAGCACAAATTTTGTTCATTTTTGACTAGGGACAAACGTGGATAGTTATTTAAGGAAATTTTCGAGAGGGGAAAAATTTCTAAATTGTCGGGAAATCGCCAAAATACTGATCTCTTGGACCCCCATTCAAGATCCCCACGTATGAACACGGCATTAGACTTTAAGTCCCTACCGTCAGTGTTGATCTCCATTTCATGGTCCTTCAGTTAGGAAGTGCGATGTGAGGGAGGGGGTTGAGGGTCTGCCATCCTGTGCTTTTGCACACCTTTCCTATTTACCTTCCCCAGATTTCTCCAGGTACCGATTTAGAGCTGGGTTAACTATGGCTGAGCTTACAGTGTCACACCACTGACCCCGTTCCAACCCAATTAACCAGCGACACCAGGACTCGAACTCTTTTCTTCATGGACAAGTCAAGTCAAGGGCACTAACCACTTAACTAAAACTCGACTAGGTATTCTCGCTTATCGAAATGCTTAGAGTTGTCAGCAAAGAATCCCTCATATTCACATTCATCAAAATTTGAGGTAATTTTTCAAAATTAGCTTGTTATGCTTAAATAAATTATCTACATTTCTAAATATATGCAGGAATTTGTCAGGTTTATCAGTTGTAATCTCTGCAGTGTGAATTTTCGTCACGTAGTCATGTTATTACAGCATTAAGCATTAAGGCCTTGGCAATTAGTAATTATTATGTCAGTGACCGTCCTGCTCAACCAAATGACTTTCAAATTTAACAGAATTTTGTCATTTCTAATTTATTTGCCTAAGATCTTAGCAGCGTCAAACTTAAGGGCTTATTAATGTATATCATTAGCTTATTTTTTTTATTTTTACTATTCTTATTAAATCGCGAAGGTATTTACATTTTAACCAGAGACATTCATTTATGTAATATTAAAGGAGAAAAGCTTACAATTCAGTGACAACCCTGTCAACGAGCCCTCTTCTTCATTGACAACCCTGTCAATGAGCTCTCTTCTAACCAATGAACCGGAAGCTACTGTATTTATGACCCGGAAGTAATTATATTGTTCTGCATAAATATCAATCGTTTTAATTGTAATACTTTAGTTTATCTCCTGTTGTATGTAACTGAAATATCCAGAGTTTTTGTATCTGTTTAAAATGACTTATCCCTATTTTGAAATTTAATTTATTCTCGTTACATAAATTTTTGTGTCTCAGCTGAATAAAATTAAAGCTGTTTTGCGAAAGAGATTGAAAAGCTGTCTTTCTTTTCACCGAGCGAAGGTCTGTCTGCATGAAAAACTCCTCCAAGGAAAAATGCTTCCACTTAGCCCCTCCCCTCAACCCCCAACCAAAAAAGAATCCCATGAAAACGTCTGTAGGCTACATTTACCAATAACCATTACTGTATGTAAACACTGATCAAAGTTTTTAACTTGCAGCCCCTCCCCCGGGGACTCAGGAGGTGTAAGTCATCCCCAAAGACATAGTTATTATGTTTTTCGACAATGCTGAACAAAATGCCCATCTCAAAATTTTGATCCGTTGACTTTGGGGAAAAAATCAGCTTGGGAGGGGGCCTAGGTGCCATTTTATTTTTTGGTCACTTAAAAAGGGCACTAGAACTTTTAATTTTCGTTAGAATGAGTCTCGCGACATTCTAGGACCGCTGGGTCGATACGATCACCCCTGGGAAAAAAAAAAAAAATAAAGACGCACCCGTGATCGGTCTTCTGGCAAAAAACACGACATTCCACATTTTTTTAGATAAGAGCTTGAAACTTCTACAAGAGGGTTCTGTGATACGCTGAGTACTATGGTATGATTTTGTTAAGATTCAATGGCTTTTAGGGGGTGTTTCCTCCTATTTTCTCAGGCTCGTAACTTTTAATGCGTAAGACTCAATTTGATGAAACTTATATATTTAAAGTAAGCATAAAAATCCGATTCTTTTGATGTATCTATTAGTATCAAAATCCCGTTTTTTAGAGTTTCGTTTACTATTGAGCCGGGTCACTCCTTCCTGCTGTTCATTACCACGAACTGTTTGATATTAGATTTAGTGTGTTACGTAAACCGGAAGATTTGGTGTATTAAAAATTACGCTTTTCTTTTCCATCCTCCTCCCCCCTAAAATATTATAGGCGCTTGTATGTCAGACTAAGTGCCATACCGCGACCCAAGAGGGGTCTCCAGAATTTTTACTGGGGGGTGGGGGTGGGAGGGAAATACGGGTCCGTAGACTGATAATCAAGGGGCATGGGATATATAATTATTTTTTCCACATTATTAGGGGGGCAACTACCCCCCTCCCAAGCGATGCCGGCGGAGTGACCCTCTCCTTAATTAAATCCTGGCTAGGTGCTTGTACTATGGGTAACATCCCTATGCCCTCAAATGAGAGCAGTTGTATTTTGCCTCTTGCTGTCATGTTGTCAATTGTCTTGAAACCTTCAATTGTCATTGAACTGTCAGATTTCGACCAAATTTGGAACTAGTTTCATACCGGCTTCTACAGCTACTTTTCATTTTTACTTATTATTGTTTACTTATTATTTTTTTTACTATTATTATTTTTTTTATTTATTGTTATTATTTTGTTTATATATATATATATATATATATATATATATATATATATATATATATATATATATATATATATATATATATATATATATATATATATATATATATATATTATATGTATATATATATATATATATATATATATATATATATATATATATATATATATATATATTTATTATTATTTTTATTATTATTTTATTATTTTTTATTATTATTAACTTATCATTATTTACTTTCATTATTACTTATCATTTTTACTTATTGAAAACAATTCTTTAAGTACGCTCTAAGCCATCATTTCTCAAGCTGGGATCGGAGCACTTGTTGCAGAGATGATTAATTACCACCTTGATTTTTGAAATACGTTTTTTTTTTTGGTATGTTCATTGAAAAGTTCGGAAAAACAACAAAATTGCCCTCCTAGAATTTCAAAATAGGCTTTACGCCCCTCAAACTGCATTTTCCCAAAGTGTTGCCCCTGTGCATTGGTCCCAGTCCCAGGGGCAATCAATCCCATATAAAACGGGCTATAGACAGAAAAAGAAAAGCTTATATCAACTTAACATTCGTTGGTTAACTGTCATATTTAATTAATTAATTAGAAAAAAAAACTTTCCAGAAAAGAAGTTTCTTAAAACGAAATCTTGAAAAGAGTAAAGGTTAAATTCAATAAGCAAATCAAGCTTAAAATGAAGAAAAACATTTTGCTTTTAAAGTGTAAATGAAAATCAAAACAAACAGAAATTAAATAAACAATCATAGTAAAGAAACATGCAATAGGTATTAATATGAGTGGATAAATAAATCTTAAAACGAGTGAAACTTAAACTGATTATGCAAATCAAGCTTGAAAACAGCAAAAGTCACTACAAGTAATACTTTTGGTTTTGCCTCGTTCTTTCACTGTAAAAGTATGAAACCTACTGCATCATTGGCGTTTTACTGAAAACTATGTGTCCTGAATAGTCTTGGAAAATACAAAAAAAGAATAATAAACTGAACGTCTGAAATAATGTTATTAATTGTAGAAAAATCATATGTTCAAGATTTAATTTCACTGTAATTTTATTTTCATTTTCAATTCTGTAATAACATAGTATTGTAATGTAATACGTTTGCTGTGAAACACCAATGACGCAGTTGGCCTTAAAATTGAGTTAGGAAAGGGGACAGAGTCAAATCTTGTTTGTAGTGAAGCTATATTTGTTTTGAACAAACTCGGAAAGAACTAATAAAATTAAATTGAATATTTGATATTTATCGATATTAATTGCTGAAAGCTTATCAGTTCAAAATTTAATTTTACTGTAATTTTTATGTTTATTTTTAATGTTGTAATATGTACAAGAGAAAATATTTGTAATATAATTCGTTGTTAGTAAAGTGCCAATGACGCAGTAGGTTTTAGACTTTTACAGTGAGAGAAAAATGCAAATCCCAAACTTTGTTTGTAGTGATTTTTGCTCGTTTCAAGCTTGATTTGCATATTCAATTGAAGTTTCACTCGTTTAAGATTTATTTATTCATTTATACTAGTACCTATTGTATGTTTGTTTGCTATAATTGTTTATTTAATTTCTGTTTGTTTTGGAATTCATAGATACTTCAATAGCAAAATATTTTTGTGCGTGTTAGTCTTGATTTGCATATTCAATTTAAACTTTACTCGTTTTATGATCTATTCAATCGTTTATATTAGTACCTGCAGTATTTTTTTTCTATGATTGTTTATTTAATTTTTGTTCGTTTTGGGTTTCATTCATTATTTAATAGTAAATCCTGGTCATTTTGAGTTTGGCTTATTGTAGGTTTCTATTTCTTATTTAAGTTTAATATTGCCTTTACTTTTCTTTAAAAAACTTTTTTTTCTAATTAATTTATGTTCGTTTTTTTCAAGTTTCAAGTTTCTCAAAATTCCCTATTTCAAAATAATTTCTTATTCCAAAAAAATAAACAGTCTTGTTAAGAACTAACAAAATTAAACTTAATATTCGATATATAATAATATTAATTGCTGAAAGCTCACTAGCTCAAGATTTTGTTTAAAACAGGGCCGAAATTAAAGCTTTAACGCTTTTAGGCCCAGGCACCTTTGTCGCTTTGTTTTTGCGATATTCACGGGAAAATTCCCAAAATTCAGGGAATAGTGAAAGCCACAGGGCCTATTGGTGAATCCAGGTCTGGTTTCACTGCGATATTTGTTTTATTTTCAAAGTTGTTATAAGTACAAAACAAAATATTTGTAATATAGTTCATTTTAGTAAAGTGCTAAGTACGAGTAGGTCTTATGCTTTTGCCCTTAGGGAAAGGGGCAGTAGCCAAACTCTTCTTTGTAGTGAAGGGTCTCTTGAAGTGATCTCTTGAAGTGATAGGTCTCTTGAGCAGTTTTGGAAGGAGGTAATAAACTGAATTCCCGTAGTTTTGGGAATAGAATATCGTTAATGAGTTTTTTGGGTAAGAGGGGGCAGGTGGGCCAGGGGTCATCTTCCATGATTTTTGCAATAAAATATCGTCAATATTTTTTTGGAGGGGGATGTAAGGCCATGAAGGGAGGGCCAGCTCCCATGATTTATTAAAAATTGATAATTGTTGGAGGGAGGGGGGTTGCGAGCCATGGATGACCGGGGTTTAGCTCCCATAAGTTTCAAAAAATATTATTAATAAGTTGTTTTTTTGGTGGGAGGGTTGGGAGTCGATCCAGGGGTGAGTTGCCGTAATTTTTGGAATAAAATATCATTGACAAGTTTGTTTGGCGGTTGGGCCACGCAGAGAAGGCCAGTTTTGCATTAAAATGGCGTTCATAAGTAGTTATTTAAGTGGGGGTGGGGATTGGACTTATCTGATCTTTGAACTATTTGCAAAACCCTTACATAAGAATCTTCTATACCCCCAGGACATAACATAGGACAGGACAGGACATAATTCTTAGCAACTAGAACTTTCAGTTTCCAATCAAATGAGCCACCTCTGAAGTTTATAAGACCAAACATTACATAACAGCCTTATATACCCAGGATATAACTTAAAACACTAGCCCCAGGTTCTGGGGGTCTGTTTCGACCCAGGAGTTTTTGTTATCTAGTGTCCAAACTACTTTTAACAAAAGAGCTTTCTCAAAATTCTTATTGAACGGGTTTGGGGAAAAGTTTATGTGTGGGGGAGGGAGTAGTTGCCCTCCAATTTCTTTCAACTCTTAAAAAGTGAATTAGAACTCCCAATTTCCCATCAAATGAGCCCTCTTTGAAGTTTATACAAGCATCTTTTCCATAAGAATCATACATGTCCCCAGGGCATAACTTACAACGCCTATGTGTCGACGGGGTTTGTGTCGATGCAGGAGGTTTTTGTTATTTTACCTTTGAACTATTTTTAACAGAATGGATATCTCAAAATTTTTACCGGATGTACTTGGGGAAAAAGGGTGGGGGCTTGTTGCCCCCGATCAATTTTGACTCTTAAAAAGGACAATAGAACTTTCGATTTCCAATCGAATAATCCCCCTTCGAAGTTTGTCCGAAGATAAAAATATATCTTCCGAAGATAATATATATATATATAAATATGTCCGAAGATAATATATATTTTGAAAAAAATATTAAAACATTGCAGCCGTTTTGCCTTTACTATAATCAACGCTTTAGTGTTGCCTCTATTTAAATAGTAATGCATATATTTAAATAAATTTAAATAGTGATGCATACAAAATGTAAATAAAGAAGCAAATACCAACCAATAACAAATAAAATAATCGACCCTAACGATAAAGCAGATAATAGGTTCAAACTATTATTTATTATTGGGGGGGGCTGTGGGGTGACTCACTCTATTTTTACATACTTCCGGGGAGGAAGTGTATCGTTACTCTGAAAGGGTGAAGAAACGGTCCAATAGGGGAAACCCTACTTTCATAGAGACAATAAAGCTAATTTTGTCTAGTATTGCAAATTCTAATGTCCAAATATTTGAAATAGTAGAGTCTGGACTGACAAAACTGGCATGATTGAAATCCTTTTCAGGAAGCTCTTTTCATTTTTCTAACCAACCGATGTTATTAGCACTAAATATTTAGTGTCCACACTCGTATAAGGCGTTGAAAAGTCGTTGAAAAGTAATATTTTTCCATATTACTAATTTTGAAATTTACTAATTTGAAAGTTACATATTACTAATTTTAAAAGTTTGGTCCGATATTTTCGTTTTTCCCATATCTTCATCACCAGTCCTTAAAAATAAAAGTTAATAGACCCAACTTAACTATTTTTAGTGTTGTTAGAATCAATTATGGAATACGGAGACAAAGGGGTCCCCGCAAGCGTAAGAGTTAACGCAATAAATATTATTTCAAATATTATTAGCAATTGTAATGTTGGTGGCCAATAATGAGCTGTCGTTTAGTAAAATTAAATTAATATCAACGTACCTCAAATCAACTGTGGGCCACAATGTAAAAAATGTAAAAGTCGCCTATTAAATATTATTAGCAATTGTAATGTTGGTGGCCAATAATGAGCTGTCGTTTAGTAAAATTAAATTAATATCAACGTACCTCAGATCAACTGTGGGCCACAATGTAAAAAATGTAAAAGTCACCTATTAAATATTATTAGCAATTGTAATGTTGGTGGCCAATAATGAGCTGTCGTTTAGTAAAATTAAATTAATATCAACGTACCTCAGATCAACTGTGGGCCACAATGTAAAAAATGTAAAAGTCACCTATTAAATATTATTAGCAATTGTAATGTCGGTGGCCAGTAATTAGCTGTTGGTTAGTAAAATTAAATTAATATTAACGTACCTCAAATCAACTGCGGGTCAAGAGCGACTAAATTATTTAGCGTTAATGGTTATAGAACGCGAAGAATTAGAAGGAATCAGTTGGAACGAAATAATTAATAATTTTGCAGGGATTAAAGAGAGAAAATTCAGTTGTAAATAAACAAAAATTTGGGTTAATAAGTGAGAATTCTATTAAATGAAAATTTTGCTAATAAATGAAAATTGTGTTAAACTCGACCTTAAAATTTTTGGAAGACTTGTTGGGGGGGGGGCTAATCAAGATTTTTCCATCGACGTAAGAGAGGCCGGAACTGCCGTTGACTGTATGTAACATTTTCTGTCAAAATGGTATTTCTACCCCGCCCTCTTAAGCGAAATACGCTTAATTGATTACTCCAGCCACTTCCCAATATTTCCTTTGGGTGTTAAGATATTTCTGATGACTTTCTTAAAAATGAGTTCGAATTAAAAACCTTGTTCGAACAACTGTTCGTTAATAACGATCGAAAATCCAAAACGCATTTTTTAGTTTTTTTCTATCTATTTATATCATCAAACATACATTGTGACAAATATTGGCGAATATTTCAAATGTCGAATATTTATATTGTCAAATTTATATTTTGTGACATACCACTATTTGAGTTAGCACACCTGAAGTAAAAAAAAAAACAAGACCAGAAACATTGAATAATCCCCACACATGTTCTATGGTCTGTGAAGGAGGGGAGAGATATATATTTTATTTGAAGACCAACAGATAAAAAATAAATAAAAAAAAAATATATATAGAGAGAGAAAAAGTGGAGAAGAATTCAATGATTTATAGGAACTAAAATACGAATAATTATTGTTATTTAGTAAGAATAATTATTAAGCGAAATCGGTGTCAATGGAACACTACCAATTAAAGAGATATAAGAGAGAAACAGAAACAATAGCAGTAAGAGATAACTCATAGTAATAATAAAGAATTCATACAACACCAAAAATTTGGGACCAGACCCCACCCCTAAATTCTAAATTTTCTGAATATCTATCCCCTTATTATTCAAGTTATCAATTAAAACTTGTTTTTCCTGTTATTCCTCTGAAAAGAATCGCAAAGAACGTGTCTGATATAAAGCGTGTATAAAATTTGTTCAGGTAACATATGATGAGAGCCATTCGGGGGAGGGAAGGGGTCACCGGGGCAGCAGCGCTGTGGCTGGGGGTTTGCCCCCTTGATTTTAGCTTTTCTCATTTATATTTGAATCAAGAGGGGGCACTTTAGTTGATTTTGCTCCAGGCCCTACCAACCCAACGAATGGCTCAGCCCTTGATATAAACAGAATTAAACATTTCTTATGTTTCAGTCGACGTGGCAGCACAAAGAGTGGTAAGTTACATATACTTGCAGGGAAGTGATAAACTGAAAAATACGTTTCGTTATTTTCAAATTGCTATTAACGTACATACGTTCATGCAATGAAGGTATATCTGGCCTTCAAGATGTAATAGAACTAATTCTAATAAAAAACCATGATTTTTCATTTGTTCCTGCAACTAATGAAAGAGTTACTAAAAATAAATACAAAACAGAAATTTCTAATTATTTTGACCACCCAATTTTTAAGAGGGAAGTAAATCGTACCAAACGGTCAGGCATATTTTGCTTAATAGGGCGAGTCAAATATATAACTTTGACAGAAAGTACTACATAATGTCTTCTCTATTATCGAGTTAAATCCGTTCTCAGTAACCCTCTCAGTGGAAAAGATTGGGCAAAGAGGAGTAAATTGTTCCAAGGCATCGCATATCTTTCCTATTTGCCCCTCTAAATGCCCCGTTTGGATATGACTACATTGGTAACATTAGCATCAATTTAGGGAACGGGGCACTTGCTCACTGGATTTTGTTACCCCTTCCTCTAGATTTTTGAACGGTGCAATTTGTTTCTATTTTCATTGAAAAAATCGAAAATATAATAAAATTGAACACCTAAATTTTGAAAAATCTATTTTTTTTTATTATGTTTAAAAGAGTTGAACAAAGAACAAAACTGCCCACTCCAAATTTTAAAAAATACATTTCGCCCTTAAATTTTCGTGATATGGTGCAGCTGCTGTAGAAGTCTTTTAAGTTGAACAATTTTTTCTTAGAAAATGTTTTCTAACTCTTTCTGGAGATAAGTCTTTTGCCCCCACCCTGAATTTCGAAAAATACTTGTTTTGGCATCGATTTTGAAAAAAAATTGAACAAACTATATAATTGCCCACCTAAAAGTTTCCCCCCTCTCCACCTACATTTTCGTGAATTGGTACCACTGCTGGGGAATTATTGTAAGTTAAACAAGCTTGTCTCAGAAAAAAGCTTCTGACTCTCTCCTTGGTTTTAAACAAGGAATTATTTCGTATTAGAATAATTACCAGTTCTGGTGATTTTTTTTCTGGTTTTATTTACATTTTCAGGATATTTTCAAGACCCAGGATATTAGTTTGCATACACAGGGTATTTGTAGAAATAATGTTGTTTGGCTATAAGAACATGGAAAAAGAAGTTGGTTTTAAGCAGACACATCGTGTTTTGGGCCGGTTTTTATGGAATATTCGTGTCAAAACTTCCTCTTGGGAAAATTATGAAAGTTCGCAGGGTTGAAAGCTACAGTGTATGACAATGGCAATGACGATAGCGAAGTTCGATGACGAAGAAACAAAACAAACGTGTTGCTTTGGTAACAATTTTATCGGCCAAGATGACCAAGGTCTATAGCAATAGTTTCCCAAAACCGAAGTTTCCAAGGTAGTGTAAATATTCTTTACCTCAATTTTAATAATTGAATAGGAAAGCTCCTGCAAAGAAAGCTGTTTGTTCTCATAGGAAAGGAAATAAAATGAATTTACTCCCATTGGTAAACAGGAAAATCCACTTTACAATCAACAAAGACACCAGATTTTAAATAACGAAAAAAAAAACTGTGCTCATTGTGGAAAATAGAAAGAATTTAAATTTTGATAAAAATAAATTTTATACAATGAACATATCAAATGCCAAACAAAAAAGCCGGATAAGATAATCGATTTTTTTTGGGGGGGAGGAGGATTTTGAAATTAAGCAAAGAACCAATTGGACGTCCAGGGCCGAATCCAGAGGAGGTACCCAGTTTGAACGTTCCTCATGACATTCATATGCGATTTGTAGGTCTACAAAAGTTACCAAAATACAAATAAGACATTTTTTGTTGCGTTTTGTAAAGACTTATTGTAACCCTCCCCCCTCAAAAAAAGAAAGAAAACAAACTCATTGATATGACACTGCAGGCATAAACAAAACAAAACATTTCCTAATAAATAAATGAAAAGAAGGATCATTCTAGTTTATGTAAACTAAATTCATCAATATGATGAATAAAGAGATATATAGAGTGTTCACTGGTGAAAATATTGCGACTAAGAACTTTTAGTTTAATTTACTGGCTTAAAACTTCACACACAAAAAAATAAACAAATTTCTTATTCTTTTATTTTTTAATTGGATTAAAATAGTGCCAGACCGAATCCTCAGGCTACTTGGTGCATGTAAGTGTGGTTTGGAGATGTGGGGTATTTGTCTCTCCAAAAACAAGGAATACTGTCATTGGCTAAGGAAGATTTTTCACAGAAATCAGCAATTGGGATTAAAGCACACTTTTTAATGTTAAAGATTAACACAGAAATATCTCCTCTTCTCTTGGGGGAATATAAATCCTTTTGTCTCAAAGATTGCCTTGAATTTTTAGTTACTTAAAAAGGCAATTAGAACTTTTTTTTACGAACGTCTTTATTAGTAATAAATATACGTAGCTTACGAATTAACTTATGTAAGGAACTTTTACATTTGTATATTTTTAATACGTATATGAGGGGCTCTCCCCTTCGTCAATACCTCGCTCTTTACACTAAAACTTGAATTTTGTCCAAATTCCTTAAGAATAACCCCTGAATCACAAGGGCCAATCAATCAATTTCAATTTTTCAATCAATCGGGGTTTAATTAAAAAAGGAAATAACAAAACTTAAAGTACACTGCTCTGTGACAAAACTCACGTTGAGACCCATAAACATAAAGTATTCATCACTAACACGCAGTACGGCTCCCATTTCACTCTTCGACACAACCACACGCCTCCTCATTATATATTTTTCATTCTTAATCATAGGGTTCCTCCCTCCCTCTCCGGAAGTACAACCACCTCACCTAAATAAACTAAAAAATCTAAACTTCGTCTAATTTAATTTATCTTTCTTTTTTTATCTTTCACTTATAAATACTTTAGCGTAAAGAGCGAGGTATTGAGGAGGATACAAACTCCCTTATATACGTAATAATTTATGTTCGTTTTAAGTTTTAATGCTGCTCCTTACTTCCCGTTGAAAAAAACTTTTTTTTATTTATTTTCTCATTGTTTTTTTAAATAACGCTAGAAAATCCTGCGCCCCCTTCATGGAAATTCTCTTCCCTTATGATAAATTCCTCCATGGAAAAATCCTCCCACGTAACCCCCTCTCCAAACGCAAAAAAGTCCTCCTGAAAACGTCTGTACACTTCCCAATAACCATTACTATATGTAAGCAATAGTCAAAGTTTGTAATTTACAGCCCCTCCCCTGGGGACTGTGGGGATTAAGACGTCCACAAAGACATTGTTATTAGGTTTTTCGACTATGGTGAACAAAATGGCTATCTTATAATTTTGATCCAGTGACTTTGGTAAAAATGGGCGTGGGAGGGGGCCTAGGCGCCCTCTAATTTTTTGGCCACTTAAAAAGAGCACTAGAACCTTTAATTTCCGTTAGAATGAGCCGTCTTGCAATATTCTCTGGGTCAATACGATCACCCTGGGAAAAAAAAACTTCTTCTGGCAAAACATACCAAATTTCACATTTTTGTAGGTAGGAGCTTGAAACTTATACAGTAGGGTTCTATAATACGATGAATCTGATGGTGCTGTTTTTGTCAAGATTATACGACTTTTAGGGGGTATTTCCCCATTTTCTAAAATGAGGCAGATTTTCTCAGGCTCGTAACTTTTGATGGTAAGAACAAACTTGATAAAACTTACATATTTAAAATCAGCATAAAAATATAATTCTTTTGATGTAACTATTGGTATCAAAATTCAGTTTTTTAGGGCTTCGGTTACTATTGAGCTGGGTCGCACAGTTCGTTATCAAACAGTTCAATCAAACAGTTCGTTGCCACGAACTGTTTGATTTTAAAATTTATTTTTCGTCTCAGAAATTGCAGCTGGAGGTAGTTATTTGACTAAGTAATGCCCGAGCCACGCTATACTCACATTTGCTGATCAAAAGAGTTAAGGTTGACGAATTTTTTTAGTTCATTTTAACTTAATACCTATACTCAGGGTCGTATCTACGATTGTTTTCAGGGGGGAGGGACGGTTACAAAAAACTTTAAAAAACAGATCAAATTTGTTATTATGAATTTTGTTATTGTTTTACGATTCGGGGAAATATTTTGAGGGGGGCCAAACCTCCTACTGTGCCATTCTTAAGTGACCAGAAAATTGGAGGGCACCTAGGCCCCCTCCCCCACACATTTTTTCCTCAAAGTCACTGGATCAAAATTTTGAAATAGCCATTCTGTTCAGCTTAGTCAAAACCTAATAACTATGTCTTTGGGGACGACTTAATACCTGATAGTCCCCGAGGGAGGGGCTGCAAGTTACAAACTTTGACCATTATTTACATATAGTAATGGTTATTATGAAGCATACAGACGTTTTCAGGGCGACTTTTACGCGTTTGGGTGGAGACGGGTCGGGAGTTATGTGGGAGGATCTTTCCATGGAGGAATTTTTCATGAGGGAAGAGAATATCCATGGAGGGGGTGCAGGATTTTCTAGCATTGTTTAAAAAAATGACAAAATAAATAATTTTTTCAGCTGGAAGTAAAGAGCAGCATTAAAACTTAAAACGAACATAAAATATTACGTATATAAGAGGGTTCGTCTCCTCCACAATACCTTGCTCTTTACGCTAAAGTATTTTTAGTAATCTCAACTATTAATTCTACGGCCTTTGTGATTCATTTTTACAGATTTGGGACAAAATTCAAGCTTTAATGTAAGGAGCGAGGTATTGACGAGGGTCTGAACCCCCTCATATACGTAATAAAAATACACAAATATAGAAGATCGTTACGTAAGTTAATTCGTAAGGTACGGATGTTTATTACTAACAAAAATGTTCGTAAAAAATGAAAAAATCTAGTTGCATTACTAAATAACCTAAACTTGGAGGGCAACTAGGCCTCCTCCCCCACCTCTTTTTTAAGGCCATTAAGCAAAAAATAATAATAGGCAAATTTCCTTTTATTTATTCATGTTCAGTGAGCCAAAATCGAAACATGCATCAATTCAAAAGCGTTTAGAAATTAAATAGAAAAAATAAGTTTTTTTTAACTGTAAGTAAGGAGCGACATTAAAACTTAAAACGAACAGAAATTATTCCGTATATTAAAGGGGTTGCTTTCTCCTCAACGCCTCGCTCTTTACGCTAAAGTTTTTTAATTGTTTTAAAAAGTAGAGTTTGGACCATTCCAATAACTACAACTACAACAAAACCGCAGCAACAAACCGCCTGAGGCCAACAAAGCTACGCATGACATTCCCCCACCCCAACCACGGACGATCTGCTTTCCCCGTTTAGCCCTAGAGGGTTGGCCTAAAAAAACGATCTTTGGCTATCTGTCATCCCTTATCCGCAAAAGTTAAAAGAATTCATATAATTTGTCTACTATTCACTGTTTTGAAGAAATCTAGGATCGTTATTAAACAAACAAAAAAACAATCTAATTCGATTAGCTTATCAAAATTCAGCAAGTTAATCTTGCTAAAGAATGTTAACAGTTATTTTATAAATAACCATCTAAAAAAAGAAAAATCTGAATGCTAATCTGAAATTCAATATAAATACTAAACCAGTAATCTATGAAAAAGCTTAACGTCAGATCACTACTAGCAACCACTTAATTCAACTATTTTATAAATTGCTTTCAGTCTCAGCCATCGCAACAGGAGGTGGTTAATTAAAAAAAAATAACTCCCAAAAAGAATTCATGAATGTTTTGAGTTTCTTTTACCTTCATAACAGTAGGCTACTATAGAAGCAGAAAATTGAATGTGAGAACTCATTTTTTTCCTCGAGATTCAAGATTTTGATTTGATAGACATGAAACACAAACAATCAAACAAAGCCAACAGGGACTACACTCGAATCAATTCTTGTAATTATCCAAAAAAATATCAACCGCCAATAACACGACAACAATAAAAACAGAACCCCAGAACATAGCGACATAGGGCAGGAAAATGATAAAGGGGGAAAGGCGGGTATCCCAGCGGGGCTAATTCGCAACAATGCACCTCAAGGGGGTTTGAGCTAGGGAGTCTAGGAGGCTAGGGGATTTGAACCTCTCACTCGGAATGCTTTTCCGACTTGTAAAAACGTAAAAAATGAATATAAACAAATTTTTCTGTGCTTTTTGAAGTTTATTATCTCCTCCTCTCCGCCCCCGAAAAAATCCTGGATATGGCTCTGATTATAATTGCATAGCTTAAAACCCCTCCCCCAGGGACTGTGGGGATTAAGACGTCCACAAAGACATAGTTATTAGGTTTTTCGACTATGCTGAACAAAATGGCTATCTTAAAATTTTAATCCGGTGACTTTGGAAAAAGATGGGCCTGGGAGAGGGCCTAGGTCACTTAAAAAGAGCACTAGAACTTCTAGAACTTTTAATTTATGATAGAATGAGCCCTCTTGCAACATTCTAGGCCCACTGGGTCGATGCGATCACCGTGGGAAAACAATTAAATAAACTTCTTGGCAACTAGGCGACTAACAACACTAATCACGTCTACTTCACTATAAACATAGCTTATTTAGACACCCCTGGAAGGTTTAACCTATAAGGGGCACTAATGGGGGAGCGGTAGGCAGGGGCAATTACTATCCCCATGGAGTGTTTAATCCCCCCTTAATTTTGAGAGTAGGCTACTTTTTTTGTCATTGCAAAAAATCGAATGAAACAACAAAATTAACCTCCCAAGATTTTGAAGTATACATTTTGACTTACCCTACGTTTTCTTGAATTGGTGTCCATGCATGGTCTTTTTTATTATTTTCGCTACTTTATATTACTGCTTTACAAGGCCGCACTCAGGAGGGGGGTTAGGAGGTTTGAATCCCCCTCCGTGAAATTTCTGTCTGATTCGTTAAAAACGTAACGAAATTAAATATAATCAATTTTTTATGCGTTTTTCGTGTACTCCCCCCCCCCTTCCCCGAAAAAAAATAATTGAGTAAAACACCCCCCGAAAAAAATCCTGGATACGACTCTGCTGTTTTAGCTCGTACTACTCAAAAGAGGGGAGAATAATCTTTTTCTTCTAACTTTTTTCCCTACTCACTTTTTCAATATGTATATTTTCTGTTTTGTGACCCTCTTAGTAGTGTAGTGCTTACTTCCGTCCCCGAAGGACAATCCTCCTAGGGTGGAGTAACATCCTCTTGAAGATTCTAAGACAACAGAAGTCATACTTTAGAGAAATTCCACTGCTGTAAAGGAACTAAAACCTTCTTTATTTTTTTTCTCATCATTGTTATCATGCCAAAAGGTCAACTTGCTCTCGTGTCGAACTGATGTTGCGTAACAAACCAATTTTTGAGTTATCTCAGCTGGGTTTTATTTGCGAGAAAATTTAGAATCGGACATTGGCTTTGCCGAGTATTAAACATCAGACAAACAGAGGTTATTTTTTAATTCTCTTTGTAAAACTTCTCCCGACTCAAAATCTTTTTCTTTCGTTTTAATGGATAAGAACCTAACATAGAAAACAAATCAGGTGCAAATCAATTTCCGTTCTTCTTATTGGCTTAAAATTTCACACAGAAGCTTCAATCATCTTTTGAATCGGATTTTGAAATACTCTTATGGAATAATACGATTGGACTATGAACAATTTGACGTAAACAAATGAAGTTACAGCATACTTCCGACACAAAGCTATTGGGAAGTTATTTTTTTTTCTCGTTGACTAAACTTGGTTATTGTTTGTTTAGAAATCTTTTTTAAGTTTTGTCTAGGTCTCATTTTTAACACGAGTGCTTAGTTTGCGAAGATGCATAAAAAGATAAGGAAATTCCAAGGCTCACGATTACCACAAGCAGCAGCACCAATTCATAAAAACTTAGGGGGGTGAGATGCAAAGCCGTATCCTGGGGGATAGGGGGTTCGACCCCCCCCCCCCCAAAAAAATGTTCATCCAACTCGTAAAAACGAAATAAAATAAATATGAAAAAATTTATTATACGTTTTTAAAGTGTTTTCTAACCCCCCCTAAAAGAATGTCACTCCCCATCCCCTTAAAAAATTCTGGATACAACCCTGGGGAGAGTCAAAGATTCCTTCAAGTGTTTTTTAATGAAGACGCAAAAACATAATTTTTCGAGATCTAGGATTTTTTTTTCGATTAAAATACTAACAAAAAATTCTAAATCTAGGGTGGAAATTGACCCTCTTTTCAGTTTGCACTCTCGCTCGTAGGTATTAATTTAATTTTCCTATTGTTCTTCGTTCAAGGAATTCCGAAGGTGATTAATTTTTCAAACAGAAGCCGTTTTAATTCGATAAGTTCATCGAAATCAAGACAATAACTTTTGCTTGGGTCTGTCAACATCTATTAAATAAACGAACATTAATCTGAAATTAAATCTGAATGTTATACAAGTGATCTATGAAAATGCTTAACACCAGATCTTTGTCTTATAACCAGTTCATTTAACTATTTGAAAAGCTATAAATTGGAGTTGGAGGTAGTTATTTGACTAAGTAATGCCCGGGCCACGCTATACTCACATTTGCTGATAAAAAGAGTTAAGGTTTATGAATTTTCTTAGTTCATTTTAACTTCATACCTGTACTCAGGGTCGTATCCAGGATTGTTTTCGGGGGGAGGAAGGGGTGGTTACAAAAAACTTTAAAAAATAGTTTAAAATTAGATTTTATTAATTTTGTTATTTAGAGGGGGTTAAACCTCCTACCCCCCTTCCTGGATACGACCTTGCTTGTACTATAGAAGCAGAAAATCGAATGTGAGAAAATATCTTTTTCCTCCAAATTCCGCATTTCAATAAGGATGCATACGATTTGTCTACTATGTGGTGTTTACTGGGTGTCTATACATGGTGTTTTCTATATGGTGAATAATTGTGAAGATTATTATTTTCAATACCTGTTGTTTAAATTCAGGAAGCTCATCAAATTTAGCTACTAAAGTTTGCTAAAGACCATCAACAATTCTTTTATAAATAACCGACTTGAAAAACAAAATCTGAATGGTAATCGTAGATTAAATCTGAACACAAAATCAGTGATTTATGAAATCGTTTAGTGTCAGATCATTGCCTACAACCAATTTATTCAACTATTTTGTAAATTGTTTCCAGTCTCATCAATCGTAACATGAAGCATCTAATTAAGAATTCATATAATTTGTCTATTATACACTATTTTGAAGAATTATAAGGACCATTATTAAGAAAAACCAACATTCTAATTCGATTAGCTTATCGAAATTCAGCGAATTAACTTTACTTAAGCATGTTAACAGTTATTTTATAAATAACCATATAAAAAAGAAAAAATTGAATGCTAATCTGAAATTAAATCTAAATACTAAATCAGTGATCTATAGAAACGCTTAACGTCAGATCACTACTAGCAACCACTTTATTCAACTATTTTATAAATTATTTTCAGTCTCAGCAATCGCAACAGGAGGCGGTTAATTAACAAAGTAATACCCAAAAAGAATTTATGAATGTTGTGAGTTTTTTTTTACCTTCATAACAGTACTATAGAACCAGAAAATTGAATTTGAGAACCCACTTTTTTTCTCATGATTCAAGATTTTGATTTGAAAGACATGAAACACAAACATCAAACAGTTCGTGGCACTGCTAGTACAAACAGTTCGTTTGTACTAGTTATATTGATATATGTTAGGTAGGCTCTGAAGTAATTATTTTTGTTCATTTTGAGTTTCAATCCTCGCTCTTTACTTCCCTTAGGAAAACTTAAGAAGAAAATAATTCTAACTATATAAGTTAATGAAGTAAGAATTAACTATCATAGTGTTTAGTTCAGAAAATTACATAAACTGAACTGCTAATAAAATGAAATAAGCGCATAAAAAACAAAATTTAAATATTCCCCTATTGATATTGATTAAAAAAAATCTTCAGCTGCCGCAATCGTGAGTATCAAACAGTTCGTGGTAACAAACTGTAAGTAAGGAGCGACACGGCTCAATAGTACCCGAAACTCTAAAAAACGGAATTTTGATACCAATAGTTACATCAAAAGAATCGCATTTTAATGCTTATTTTATATATATATATATATATATATATATATATATATATATATATGTATATATATATATATATATATATATATATATATATATATATATATATATATATATATATATATATATATATATATATATATATATATATCATGAAAAGAGAAATCACCAATGCTACAGCACAAACACAAAAAAAAAAAAAAAAAAAAAAAAAAAAAAAAAAAAAAAAAAAAAAAAAAAAAAAAAAAAAAGGAGACAGAAGGAGAAAAGGAAGACTGTTTTCCTAAATTAGTGATTAATATAGACCAGCACTTGAATGAGGCCTTAACCCTACTCATCCATACAATCACATAGGTCAAACAGCATAGCCACACACAATCAACCATAAAGAATAATCCATGGACAGGCAGTCATGTCGTCAATAAGTATAAGTCGTCATTTACCAAACCATAGAAAAAATAATATAGACAAATAATTCAGAGGCAACACCCAACATAAGGGCTCATCAGGAGAATACACTGGCCTATATAGGGTTTCGCCACTCTAAATTCTCTACCCAGCACAGTGTTGTGGCTACCACAGAATATCCATGGCATCCCCGCGTCAGGTATCACCCCCAAAATACATGTCTATGAAAAAAACAGCAAATGTAAAACAACCAAGTAAAACCAAAACAAGCTTATCCTGTTAATATATCCCTCCCTTTAGCAACAATAGGTAAACTAAATATTATAAATTTTACCAAATCACAAATATTAACACATTGCAAAAAACCTGAATGAACTAAACAATTATATAATTCATCTTTACCATGTGGCTAATTTTTTAAAAAATTCCGCTCAAATAGAAACACAATTCAAAATAAATGGCGCTGTGACAACATTTCTCGAACCTCCGAAATTAGTCAAAAATTTCTTTATATATTTCTAGATAATTCTTTTGATATTTATTTAAAAGCTCGTTATAATGAAAACTAAATTTTTTAAATTGCCAAGTTAATTTATTTGCAGAAAAACCTCTTGATATCAATTTTTGGCTTAAGATTTTACATCTATTTTTAAAATCAATATAATTACTACAAATCCTTGCATAACGAAGTAACTGTGAGAAAAACGCTGAATATGTGATATTTGAGTGTATATTACTTTCAGGGAATGGGAAACTAATCACTTCAAAATCAAAATCATCCGTTTTATTATACATTTTAAAACTTAATTTATTATTATCACAAATATTAATATTTAAATCTAAGAAATGATCTTCATGACCAGCGCCATGACTAGGCTCAAGAATAAGCTCTGATGGATATATATTTTTAGAAATATCAATGAAATCCTTACAATTTAAGACCAAAATATCATCTAAATATCTTTTATTATTTGACAAAGCATGTTTTAAATTAATTGGATTATTCTTATCCATCATATATTTATATTCTAGTTGACTTAAAAACAAGTCAGCTATAAATGGGCTGGCATTCCCCCCCATGGGAATTCCCATAATTTATATATAAAAGTTTCATCAAGATTAGTCTTGCCCATCAAATCTTACGAGCCTGAGACAATTTGCCTGACCTTAGAAAATAGGGGGAAACACCCCCTAAAAGTCATACAACCTAAACGAACATCAAACCATCAGATTCAGCGTATCAGAGAACCTTATTGTAGAAGTTTCAAGCTCCTATCTACAAAAATGTGGAAGTTCGTATTTTTTGCCAGAAGACAGATCACGGATTTTTTTCCAGGGGTGATCGTATCGACCCAGTGGTCCTAGAATTTCGCGAGAGGGCTCATTCTGACGGAAATCAAAAGTTCTAGAGCCCTTTTTAAGTGACAAAAAAATTGGAGGGCACCTAGGCCTCCTCCCACGCCCATTTGTTTCCCAAAGTCAACAGATCAAAATTCTGAGATTTCTATTTTATTCACAATAGTCGAAAAACCTAATAACTATGTATTTGGGGACGACTAACTCACCCAGAGTCCCCGTGGGAGGGGCTGCAAGTTACAAACTTTGACCAGTGTTTGCATATAGTAATGGTTATTGGGATGTGTATAGACGTTTTCATGTTGTTTTTTTTTTGTTGGGAGGAGGGGTTGAGAAGAGGGAGTTATGTGGGGGTAACTTTTCCATGAAGGAATTTGAAGATTTCCATGAAGTGGGCGAAGCATTTTCTAGCATTATTTAAAAAAACAATGAAAAAATAAATATGAAAAAGTTTTTTTTTAACTGAAAGTAAGGAGTAGCATTAAAACTTAAAGCCAACAAAAAATATTGCGGATATAAGGGGTTCACCTCCTCCTAATACCTCACTCTTTACGCTAAAGTTTTTTTAGTAATTTCAAATATTTATTCTACGGCCTTTGTGATTCCGGGGACAAAATTTAAACTTTAGTGTGAAGAGCGATGTATTGACGAGTGGGCGAACCCTCTCATATACGTAATACAAACATATGAATATAGAAGTTTGTTACTTAAGCTAATTCGTAACAAATGTGTATGTGTAAAGGGGGTGCAGGATTTTCTAGCAGTTAAAAAAAATGAAAAAACAAAACTGAAAAAGTTTTTTCAACTGAAAGTAAGGAGCAGCATTAAAACTTAAAACGAACAGAAATTATTACGCATGTGAGGTGTTCACCTCCTCCTAATACCTCGCTCTTTACGCTAAGGTATTTTTTAGTAATTTCAACTATTTATTCTACGGCCTTTGTGATTCAGGGGTCATTCTTAAGGAATTTTGACAAAATTTAAGTTTTAGTATAAAGAGCGAGGAATTGACGAGGGGGCAATATACCTCATATACGTAGTAAAAAAAATGCGAAGATGGAAGTTCGTTACGTAATTTAATTTGTAAGTTACATAAATTTTTACTAGTAAAAACATTCGTAAAAAATTAAAAGTTCTAGTTGTCTTTTTAAGTAACTAAAAAATTGGAGGGTGACTAGGCCTCCTCCCCGCTCCTTTTCTCTCAAAATTGTCCAATCAAAACTATGAGAAAGCGATTTAGCCAAAAAAAATTAATACGCAAGTTTTGTGTTAATTATTCATGTGCGGAGAGCCAAAATCAAAACATGCATTAGTTAAAAAAAAGTTCAGAAATTAAATATAAAAAAGTTTTTTTTTAAATGAAAGTAAGGAGCGACATTAAAAATTAAAGCGAACAAAAATTATTCCGTATATGAAAGGGGCTGTTCCCTCCTCAACACCCCGCTCTTTACGCTAAAATTTTTACTGTTTTAAAAAGTAGAATTGAGAGAAAGAGTTAAACTTTAGTGTAAAGAGTGGGGTGTTGAGGAGGGAACAGCCCCTTTCGTATACCAAGTAATTTCTGTTCCTTTTAAGTTTTAATGTTGCTCCTTACTTTCAGTCAAAAAAAATTTTTTTTTTTAATTCAAACAAAGCCAACAGGGGAACTACGCTCGAAACGAATTCTAGTAACTATCAACCGCCAAAAAACGCGACAACAACAAAAATAGAACCCCAAAACATGGCAACACAGGGCATGAAAATGACGAAGGTGAAAAGGAGGGTGTCCAGGCGGGGCCAATTCACAACAATGCATCCCAAAAGCAATATAATATAAGCAGGGATGTACTCAGGGAGGGGACTAGGGGATTTGAAACTCCCCCTTAGAACGGTTTTCCGACTTGTAAACACATAAAAATGAATATAAACAAATTTTTGATGTGATTTTTGAAGTTTTTTACACTCCCCTACCCCCTGTCCCCAAAAACAGTCCTGGATATGGCTCTGATTATAAGATATAGGATTAATATACGATTGAAAAGCCGAAAAAATTGTTCCAAGTATTTTCTGCTAATACTATGTCTTTATATATTTTGTCAGGTTCAACCTACAGATGGAAACTATTGTTCTAAATTTCAATCTTTCATAATTAGAGAAATTTACATTAAAAGACTCCAATTTCTCATGCATAAAGATTACGCTTTAAACTTGCAGATACCGAATCCACCCAATTACAAAAGGGATGTAGCTGTAGATTTTTGTCAAATGTAGCCACTTTTGGTACTTTCTGTCCATAAGTTATATCACGACACTACCCTATTAAAAAGTGGCATCTTTCTTTTCAGTGGCACTGTTCACAAAAATGATTCTTTTTGGTCTATTGTATTAAAGTTGTCACCGCACTTTCTTAATTAGTCAGATCTGACAAAGCCTGGTACATCTTAATTAGCCACTAATTAGTTTGGAATTAGTTTTGGACCTGATGAAATGAATGATAAAAAGGACGCTATTGGGTTTAATGTCGGTTTATTTTTTTAGTATTACCCTTATAGAGCCTTAGTTAAATCTTCAACATTTAGTATTCCCCTTCTCATCATTTGGGCCTGATTAACGAGTCCTAAGCAATTTTTTTTTCATATGCTGATAAGCCGGATATTGAAGATAGGAATTAATTATTAGTGAAATTATGTTTCTTGCGTATAATTGCTTTTAGTATTACAAAAGGGTAAACCGAAAGGGTGCCATCAAAAGCACCCTCTTGTAAACCGAGGTAATACTAAAAGCAATTTCAGGGCCAAAATTTTTGCACTTCAATGAGCAAAGCTCTTGGCAACTTTGGATTAGCGGCTCTTATTTATTTTTGATTGTGATAATAAGGCCACGACAGTATCCAGGAATTTTATTTTGGAGGAGAAAGGGTTTTTTGGGGCGAGGGGGGAGGGATACAGAAAAACTTTAAAAACACATCCAAAATTTGGTTAACTATATTTATTTTGTTACGCTTCTACGCGCTTGAAACGCGTTTCCAGGGCTTCAAACTCCCTATCTCCCCTGGATACGGCCTTAAACAAGATATATTCCGAAAGAAACATACATACAATAATACAATATACTAAATTCCCGCAAAGACCCCTTGGCCTACCAAAGGGGGAAGGGATAAAAGTCAACTTACTCTGAGAAAAAATGGCGCTTACAGAAAGAAAATAATATAAAATGCAAGAATAAAAATTAATTAGATTAGATAAATTAAATAGGTTAATAAATGAAATAATTTAAATAGACCCAATAAATTTGACCCAAGAAGGAGGAAAAGAAGAAAAAACTTTTAATAGGCCAAATATGTCTTACCAAAGTGAAATCTCGCTACTCCTGTACAAACTGTGTTATCTTTCTTTATAAAATACTTAAAACATATTCTTGTAAAAAAAGGCAAAACAAATTCTACTTTCTAAGAAAAAGTCGTATACGTCTTTTAGTTTTTGCCACTGGGTTATGACTAGAGATCATTTTGAATAAATGACTGCTGACATAAAATGATGAATTTAATGGGATATCACATTAACCTTTCAACATTTCTTTAAATCTATCCTGATTCAATGACCTCATAAGCAAATCCAATTTCCAATCTAGTGTAGAAAACATTTCAGAGGGAACTATAATAGACGATTGCTATCTCATTTAAACAGAATGTTTTTTCGAACGAAATTTCGTATCACTTTATTGAAATGCATGGGCGAATTGTTTTTTAGACAGTGATTCGTCTAGAATTTGGGAGGGGGCCGCCTACAATTTTTTCTTTGTTTGTTTGCTTGGTAGATTTGTATAAATACAAAGAATAACTGCACAAAACTACTAGAGGTAAGGAGGGGGAGGGGTTTCATCTTTTCTTAATGATTTTCAGATTTTTGATACATGATTCCATCCTTATTAGAATCTTGTCAAAATTATCCCACTAGGAAAACAGCAAGTTATAATTTTTTTTTGGCTCAGATTTGTACTAATGCAAGTTAAAATTCCATACAAACTACGAGGGATGAGTGGGGGTAACTTTCTCCCGATCCCTATATCCTTATTTTCTCCCGTCTTAGATTTTTTACACATAAAGATTATCACACTCAGAAAAACAAAAAGTTCCAATTACCTTTAAGACCAAATGATCCATTATTAACGTGCAGCGTTCTCGTGGGGTAACTGCCCCTTTATTATCCCCTTTAGAGACAAATGATCACAAAAACTCGTGATATCTTTTCTGAACAAGAAAAAGTAAAAAAATATTTGAACTTATTTTTCTATATTTTGCACTTTATTTTAATAGTTTATCAATCGAACGTGTGATACGTTTATTGAAATAAAAAAAGATACCGATTCTTATTTACGTTAAATGTCGTTATGGGGTAATTATCCCTTTATCAATCTTTACAAAAACGGTAAAGGAATATTTGAGCAGATTTTTCTATTTATTTTCTTACTCTTTATTTTTGTCCAAATTGTGAAGCTCATATTTTATTTAATCTTCTCGTGAAGTAACTGACCCATTGTCCTCCTATAAAAAAAGGCCCTATTTGCGAAAGCTAATGATACTTTTCTGACCAAAAAACAGAGGAAATAGTTCAATTTTTTTATTCTCACATTCATTATTGTGCTTGCTAGGTTTTAAATAAAATGTTGCACATTTTAAGAAGTTACATTTCCAGTTCGAGAGATAGTTTTTCTTCTTCTTTGATTGGTTTGAAAATTTTCACTCCTTATTTTATATTCAATAGTTTCGCAGAGTAACTACTCCTTTGCCCTCTAATATATATAAATAGAAAAAAGACATATTTTTAACTGAAAGTAAGGAGCGACATTAAAACTTAAAACGAACAGTAATTATTCCGTACATGAAAGGGACTGTCTCCTCCTCAAAGACCTGCTCTTTACCCTAAAGTTTCACTCTTTCTGACAACTCTACGGCCCAGAGCCAAAACCAAAGTTTCAGCTAGAACCGTATAAATCCAAACTGAATATAGCTCAGTTAGCCTATACCTTAAAATTTTCCTACGAAACTATATATAGCACCACTTCAATATTCAGTTTTGCGGACTACCACGTTTTTGTATCAATCATCAGTCTTTATTATCCTCTTTAACGACATGCAATGAAATCATATAAAATAAATACCTTAAATACTCAAAACTCTATATATTTACATCCCGATGTTCTCATATGAAACTATATACGAGTACTAGGCCTACTATAGTTTTCAATAACACGAACTGTATTGTATCATGAAAAGAGAAATCATCAATGCAACAGCACAAACCCAAAAAAAAGAAAAAATGAGAGACAGAAGGAGAAAAGGAAGACTGTTTTCCTAAATTAGTGATTAATATAGACCAGCACTTGAATGAGGCCTTAACCTTACTCATCCATACAATCACATAGGTCAAACAGCATAGCCACACATAATCAACCATAAAGAATAATCCATGGACAGGCAGTCATGTCGTCAATAAGTATAAGTCGTCATTTACCAAACAATAGAAAAAATAATATAGACAAATAATTCAGAGGCATTCATAGGCTTAGTTAGCCTATACCTTAAAATTTTCCTACGAAACTATATATAGCACCACTTCAATATTCAGTTTTGCAGACTACCACGTTTTTTGTATCAATCATCAGTCTTTATTGTCCTCTTTAACGACACGCAATGAGAATATGTAAATTAAATACCTTAAATACTCAAAATTCCGTATATTTACAACCCGATGTTCTCATGTTAAACTATATACGAGTACTGCTATAGTTTTCAATAACACGGACTGTATCATTTCAAAAAACCATATGGAATAGTAAAGCGTCTCCAGCAACCGACCTGTGTTGCACGCAGGTTTCAACACCGCGTCGCATCGTGACATCCAGAGACAGTTGTTTAATGTCCATCTCTTGAGACTTATCCCTGCAACTTGAAGGTAACAATTTAGGTGGTGTTTTCACTTAAATACACTGAACATTAGAAAAGAAAAAATGCTGAGTTGTTTGTAATTTAGTCTGAGTTTTTTACTATTAGGGAGAAATTTAAGAAGAGAGGTAATTGGTTTTGTGTATTGCTTTTAATTTGTATAATTGACATAATATACCTTTGAAGTCTATCTTAGGATTTAATAGGGAAATTTAATTAAAAAGAGCTGATTTTCTTAGCCTTTGAAGTTGCTAAAAGGCCGAGGATATAAATAAATTCTGTTTTTCTAGATTTTCAAAAAAAGCCGAAAAAAGTAGCTTGATTTTTCTCGGGAAGAAAAAACTGCGGAGAAAAAAAATAGCCGAAAAAATAGTTATATAGCAAAAAGTGTATGTTAGTTTTATTGATTTGCGTCTTTTAATAGCACAAGACGTGGACCAAGACATAACCTAATACGGTAATACAACTTGGACCTGAGAGTGTGAAGTTGTCTCTTCAAGGACAATGGAAGGATGTCAAAGCTTAGGAACCACCCACTTTCTGTCATCTGGTGTACATGACAGAGTACCACACGTCCCACACAGTTCCGCCAGGTATACCATAGTCCTCACAACGCTTGGCATAGCTCTGACACGCATGGCACACTTTTACCACGCTTGGCACGTGTCTCCGGGTACACATGATTTCTGAAAGTCGTTGAGCCCTCGGTCAAGACTGTAACGTATGTGTGAACTCTTTACACTAAAATATGCCTTTTTCAAACGACTATTAATAAATGGGATAAGGATCTTATGATTGGAAGTGTGAAAATCAGTTAAGTGGATAGTGTTACTTTCGTGGGTTGTAATATTTATCCTAATGCTATCGCACTATCCGGGGTTTTTGCTCGGAGGGATTATTATTTTCAGAGATATTTTTATAAAAAAAAACTATATGTTAAAAATATGATTATATACATTTTTTTACACTTTTACAAGTAATAAAAAAATTATTTGACCACCCCACTTTGATACTGGTGAAAGATACCCCCTGGATACCCCTTCCCCTGGACTGTTAGTAAAGGTGCTGGATGCAATGGATAAGCAAAGCAGTAGAATAGCCAAGGCATGGGGTTTTTTTTTTCGCCGTTGATAAGTTTCTCTTTTGTATAACATGCGCTTTATCTCTCTTTATCAAATGCATAAATAATTGTAATTTTGTCCCTCTATACTAAAATTTGGTCTATTGCATCTTTAGCGCTAGATAAAAAGCCTTCTTAGTAGAAAGAATTCTTCACTAATAAGGATCGAACAACCAAAAAAGTATTTTTAGCCCCCCCTCCTCCCGGTAAAATTGTATAGTGTATGACAAAAAACTTTTAAATTATCCAACTTGACCCATGCTATTACTTCACGGTACAAACTAATCATGAAGAATTGAGTTCTTAACCATAGGTAAAGAAAAGATGGATAACTTGCTTAAGATACCAAGGACATCAACATCCCCCTGGCTTCATCCTAGATCTATTTATACCTGGAAACCACCAAGTATTTAAGACCTCCTTTGGTAATTTCAAAATTATAACGTTAGTAGAAGAGTACCATATTTTTGCTACTGTTTCCACGGTAAATCATGAACACGAATAAAAAAAAACTAATTCGTCAAATTTGACAACGCTTTTCGAATAAAGAAAAAGTTGAGTTCCGCCTTCAAATATTTAAACACAAGCAATTTGTTGATTCCCAATGACAACTAAAATGGGAAGCTTCGCCTTCGCTGTGTATTCCCATATGTTTTAGCCAATTTTTGGTGGATTTTCCAACCCCTTTCCTTTTAAGAAAAATAAAATTAGAACTCGCTTAATTTGGAACCCGCTGCTGCTAAATACTGCATAAACGCATGTTGAGGTATTCTTAAAAAAAATCAAATTCGCTATTATAGCCAAATTTGTTAAGATTACATAGTGTGTAAACTATGACTCAACTAGTTGACTGTTACGAACTGTTAAAATTTCTAATTCCGCAGCACGTTCCAAATTTCAAATTCCAAACAGCATTCTAATTCAATAGCACACCATCTTCCTCATTCTTCCTCATTTTTGTTGTTGTTTCAGAACCGTTGTGCAGTGCCACATTTTCGTCAGTGTTGCTAGAATGAATCGCGAATGTAAATAAGAAAAAGTAATTAGCTGAATTAGACAATGCTTTTCATTCATAAAATTTCTTAAATTAATAATCTGCCGTTTTCCAGAGACAACTACAATTGAAAGCTGCATCTTTTTAAGCTGTTTAGCCCCATGTTTTTTAGCTAATTATTTGTTGATCCCCCCCTCCCGAATTTCATTTCTTAATTTGGAACCCGTCACTACCAAACACCTAAGAACTGAATATTGAGATCTTTTCCAACAACAAAAAAAGAATTCTCATTTTTTTTCGAATTCATTTATCCAAAATTTATTAAGGTTTATATGGTTGTGTAAATTTCCGCCCAACAAACTTCAAGTACTAGATTCTGTTCTTGGCATTATAAATGAGTCGTTGGAAATTTTCTAATTCCACGGCACGTTTCAACTTTCAAATTATAAATAACCTTCTCTATTTCAATTCGATAACATGATAACTGAGAGTCCCTTTTGGGAATCTGGGTTCCATTGCAACTGATCCACCGTGCAATTGAACCCTCATATAACTGAGCCCCCTTTAGCCGAACTCTTGTGCAACTCATCCCCGTGCAAATCAACCCAATTTAACTAACCCCCCGTGCAACTGAACCATCTTGCAACTGAGCAACTGTGCAACTGAACCACAGTGCAGCTGAACCACCGTACAATTGAACCACCATACACCTGAGCCCCCGTCCAACTGAACCCTCGTGCAACTCAACACCCGTGCAACTCAATCCAATTTAACTAAACCCCCGTGCAGCTGAACCACCGCGCAACTGAATCACCGTAAAACTGAACCACCTTGCAACTGAACCACAGTGCAACTGTACCACAGTGCAACTGTACCATCGTATAACTGAACCCTCGTGGAATTGAACCCTCGTGTAACTCAACCACCATACTTACATAGGGTAAAACACAAGTTAGAATCTTTATATTTTCAACCCTGTTGGAATTGTTTACCTTTAAAGTCTTGATATAAATGACTGTCAAGATGAATAATAAAAAAGCTGTGATTCGCTGTAAAAAAAAAACGAAGAAAATCGGAAGTCATAAACTCTTAAAGCCAGATTTATTTCTCCTTTTTTACGTGTGTTAATGGTGGTTCCCTTCGCCCTGTCACTATTTATGGGTGTAAAATCTTACCCCTCTCCCCCACAGAAAATACCCCTCACGGATACCAATCACCTGGAAAATATCCCCTCGCAAAAATTATGGTTTTCAAAATTTGAAAATTTTATTTGAGTGGTGTTGTTTTTTATTTTAATTAAGAAGTCCTAAGGAAAGTGGAAAGGAGGAATTTATGTGTAAGTCTTCCCCCCCCCCCCCCAATCCGTTTATGAATTTGCTTCTCGTGGAAAATCCTCAAGAAAATCCCCACGCAATCCGTATGTTTCCCAATGACAATTACTATCTGTAAGCAATAGGCAAATAACAAAGCTAAAAAGGAACGGAAACTTCTGCAATGGGATTATCTGGTTGTTTTGTAGCTAGGGAATGAGGAAGATACCTCAAAGGACGCATTTCAATTCCAAAACATTTCGGTTCTCATTGAGCCTTCAGATAAATACAGAATTAGCTCTAAGGGAGAGACAAGAGGAGGATGAAGGTAGAATTTGTTTGAAAATCCCTAGGCATTTCTAATCTTTTTTGTAAGGCGAAAGTGGTTGGAGACTAACCAACCGCAAGGGGTATTTTTTTTGGGGGGGGGGGTTTCCTCGGCCAGGTGTTTTCAGGGGGGAGCATTTTCCGCGGGTATATTCCCCAGGAGATTTTTTCGTGGGGGGGGCGGGGGGTAATGACCGGGTCCCACCGTCTATATACTGTAATGTTTTTTTGTATCACTGCTTATCTTGTTGCTTTCATTTTGTGATATTGTCTTCGCTCGCAGGTGGTTATCGTTTGGTTTGAAAAATGTTAATTACCTACTTTGGTGGAGCAGACACAAAGGCAATTTTCTCTTGTGTTTGGAAACTTTCGGTTTAAAGTGTTTTTCTTAGAGGAGTCAGACCTTTCCTGAATCTTGAGTAATAAAAACCTGTGTTGAAAATGTTAGAACGTTGAGAATTTAGATAACAAAAAAGCAACTTTTTATAGTGCTAAAGATTATTTAGAAAAACAAATTTTCAAAAAAAAGTAAAGAACCATATTAAATCAGACTAGCATAAATAAATTCCTATGATAATTCAAACCCAAAATGATCAAAAATTACTACAAAAAATAAATTAAATCCCTAACGAACACAAATTAAAACAAACGATCATAGAAGACATGGGCGATTTGGGGAAAACAAAAAACATGGGACTATAGAGTTACACGCTGAACCCTCTTTCTAACAAACCCCCATTTAGCTCAAACCTCCTTTAACCCAACCCTAAATATAAGTTTAATTAAGCCCTACAAATAAGTGTATAACTAAGGCTGATTAAAAGCTCAAAATCTGTTTCTCGCTTCGTTTTCTAACTTGTAATACTCATCAGTGTAACCCCTAAACCCTCGAAATCGAGTGAAACTTTCAGGATTAGGTCTATCGCCAAAAGCATAGGCCGATAGAAAAGGCTTTCTCTAATTTTAATCGCAAAATCTTTTCGCACCGCTCAAACTGACGTACTAACAGCGTTAGCAGGAGTTTTACCAATAGATTTGAGAGCTAAAGAATTAACAATTATGCGCTATGCAAAAAAGGGTAGACCAGAATACTGGCCAGAACCTATTACACCAGTATCCAGCAGAACAAAGTCACACAGTATATGTATAGATGAGATTATAAAAGTTTTTTGGATGTTCAATCAGATGATAGCTCACCTCCCTTTCCCTTATATAGATAGGGGGGAACTGAAAATTGTTCTTTATGAAAAGTGGTATCAAGGTTTCACTAATAGAGTGAGTTCATGGCCAATACAATTCTTTCCATCAAAAGACCATTTAATAACTGCTTCTAAATGAATATTACACACCAGCTAATGCAAATTATAACAGGACATTGTCGGTTAAATTATTTCTTAAATAAAATTGGAAAAGCTTGAAGCGGAGAGTGCATTTGTGGTGAAAGTGAAACGTGTAGCAACTTCCTGTTTACTTGTCCTGTTTATTTCTTACAACGTTTTGGTATGGAACTAGAACTCCATTCTTTGGGAATTAATTTCCCATTTTGTCCTAGTTCAGTAATTTCTGATAAAGTATTAAGGAGTGTTTGAACAGATTTTTAGTTTCAACTAGAAGACTGGTTTGGTGTTAATATTTGATATTTATACCTGATTGTTGCCTTTGATTGTAGCATCTATTAGTTCCATTTATTCTATTTTTTTTCCTCCTTTGTAGTGTTAGTTTGTAGACATGTAGCAGTGAAATACTTGTAAAGGTTTAATCACTTAATAAAATCATCATCATAGGCCGATAGAGTGTTCGTTTCGATTTTATTGCAAACTACGAACTTATCAACTAGGCCTCGGGTAGGGAGTGCACCAATGGTCGGTCGGGTAGGGATGCATCAATGGGCAAATAAAGGCATCGGTTTTACAATTACAATCTTGTCGTATCTGTGTCATTCTTATTCCTGAATTTGCAATAAATAAATCTCTACGTGGTGGAAATGTTCTAACCTTGAATGGGCATAAGTACATTTTCCATAGAAGCTTTAAGAATAGCCCCACCTTATGGAAATGTCTTAAGTATGTTACGCTTAAATATTCAGCTACTATAACGACAAGAAATGAACAAATTGTGACGCAATCACGTGACCACTTACCCTCTGGTGACCCAGTAAACCAGTAGTTTACAACCTGTGGGATGCGCCCCCCTAGGGGGGCACGAGACTGTTGCAAGGGGGCATGCAGCTGTTTGCAAAATATCATTTTCGAATATAAACCAAAAAAGTTGAATAGGTGTAAAAAAAAAAAAAAAAAAAAAAAAAAAATCAGAAGTATACGTAATCCCCATGTTTTGGCTACAAGTAAGGGACGATTTTATCTACTTTGACAAACAAAGCTTTAAAAATTTTGGTACATCTGTATTACTCGGAACACACTCAATAAGTGGAGTTAGGTATCTTTTATCACTATGTGTTCCTTCTCGTAAGAGCGTAAAGTCATGTTGTGTCCATTGACGCACTGTTTTATGGTGGGCAACAACCCCTTACTCTGAAATAACATAGTTGCCTCTTTTTCAGTCTTTAGCAAATTTCAAATCTTCATTTCAAAATCCATGTTCAGACACTATCTTCTATCACTATGCGTATTAAACTAAATTGAGTTTTGTCTTTGTGGCCATGAAACCAGATTTTCTCATAAAATGTACCTGCATCGTAGTCTGTTTCACGAAAGAACCCAACTTCACTTATTGAGTGTGTTCCGAATATTACGCAAGTACCAAAATTTTATTGCCGTTTGTACCATCTTACCAATGTGAAACCGGTTTTTTATGGCACTTGGTATTAACCAAGTGACATATAGCAATCACAAATTCTGTCGGTCTGTCTGTCGGTCCCGGTTTTACTACTTAATGCACTTCCAGGTAAGCTAGGACGATGAAATTTGGCAAGCGTATCAGGGACCGGACCAGATTAAATTGGAAATAGTCGTTTTCCTGATTTGAACATCTGGGGGGAGTGGGCGCCGGTTAATTCGAAAAAAATAGAAAAAATGAAGTATTTTTAACTTACGAACGGGTGATGGGATCTTAATGCAATTCGATGTTTGGAAGGATATTGTGTCTGAGAACTCTTATTAAATCCTTAGTAATTTTTAAAAATTTAGAAAAAATGAGGTATTTTTAACTTACGAACGGGTGATCGAATCTCAATGAAATTTAATGTTTAGAAGGATATCGTGAGCTCTTATTTTAAATCTCGACCGGATCTGGTGACATTGGAGGGATTTGGGAAGGGGAAACCTAACACCTGGAAAACACTTAGAGTGGAGGGATCGGGATGAAACTTGGTGGGAAAAATAAGCACAAGTCCTAGATATATGATTGACATAACTGGAACGGATCCGCTCTCTTTGGGGTAGTTTGGTAGTTGGGGGAGGGGTTAATTCTGAAAAATTAGAAAAATTGAGGTATTTTTAACTTACGATCGGATCTCAATGAAATTTTATATTTAGAAGGATATCGTATCTCAAAGTTCTTATTTTTAATCCTGACTGGATCTGGTGACATTGGGGGAAGTTTGGGGTGGGGAAACCTAAAATCATGGAAAACGCTTAGATTGGAGGGATCGGGATGAAAATTGGTGGGGAAAATAAGCCGAAGTCTTACACACGTGATTTACATAATTGGAACAGATCCGCTCTATTGGGGGGTTAATTCTGAAAAATGAAAAATTACGTATTTTTAACTTACGAAGAAGTGATCGGATTTTCATGAAACTTCTTATTTAGAAGGACCTCGTAACTCAGATCTCTTATTTTAAATCTCAACCGGATCAAGCGTAATTGGGGGAGGGCAGTCGGGGGACTGGAAATCTTAGAAAATAATTAAAGCGGTGAGATCAGGATGAAACTGGATGGGAAGAATAAAACCTGTCTAAGATACGTGACTGACATAACCGGACCAGATCTGCTCTCTTTGGTGGAATTAGGGGGGGGGGGGTAATTTTGAAATTTGAGGTATTTGTAACCTACGAAAGGGTGACCAGATCTTAATGAAATTTGATATTTAGAAGGATCTTGTGCTTTAAACCTCTAATTTTAAATTCTGACCAGATCCTGTGACATTGGGGGGAGTTGGAAGGGGAAACTGGAATTCTTGGAAAACGTGAAAATTGGGGTATTTTTATCTTACGAATCGATGATCGGATCTTAATGAAATTTGATTTTTAGAAGAAATTCATGTCTCAGAGCTCTTATTTCAAATCTTGACCAGATCTTTTGACATTGGGGGGAGTTGGAGAGGGGAATCTTGGAAAAACATTTGAAGTGGTGGAATCAGGATGAAGCTTGGTGGATAGAATAAATGAATATCCTTGATACGTGATTGACAGAATCGTACTGGATTCACTCTCTTTGGAGGTGTTGGGGGGAGGGGTTTAGTGATTTGGCGGGTTTGGTGCTTCTTGAGGTGCTAGGACGATGAAAATTTGTAGGTGTGTCAGGGGGCTGCACAATTTGACTTGATAAAGTCGTTTTCCCAGATTCGACCATCTGGGGGGCTAAATGCAGTGGAAAAATTTAGAAAAAATTAGGTATTTGTAACTTACGAGTCGGTGATCGGATCTTAATGAATTTTGACATTTAGAAGGACATCGTGACTCAGATCTATTATTTTAAATCCTGACCAGTATTAAGTATTGATCTCGCTTAATGATTGAAAAGGAACTGTGAACCTCGATTTCTTCAATAATGCCACGGTTTGAGAAAATTTGTGCTGAAAAACAAGCTCAACTGTCGCATTAAATTTTTATGTTTTAGTAGTATTAATTATTTATTCTTTTTTTTGTTATTATATTTCTTATAATAGATATATTATATTCTTACGTAATATTGTATATTATTTTGTAGCTCATTAAATAAATTATATTATCAGTTGAGTATTTATGAAATTTGATATTTAGATAAATTAACGGGACGCAAGAATTTGTTTGTTAAAGGGGGGAGCACCATTTTTTTTAAGGGGGTGCCGGTACAAAAGGTTGGAAATCACTGCATTAAACATACAAAAAAATCAGGTTCTAGCTGAAATTAAAGGTGCAGGCACAATAACAAGTGTTTCCACTAGAGATGCCCTAGGTTGCACACTTAACAAATTTAAATGAAGATGTAATGTCCAGATTAATAAAAAAAAAAAGCTCAATTGAATCAACTATTCGCAGGGAGAGGCGAAACATAATATTTGAGAAAAGACAGCCACAGTCGTGCACTTTTTCTATTCCACTTTTTCTGTTTTCTAACAAAAAAAAGAATATGAGGATTTAGTTCTCATTGACTCAGGAGAAAATGATGACAAAAGAATTTTGGTTCTGGGACAAATGAAAACCATATGGTCATAATCTTCGTAGTTGAAAACCTTAAAACCTGAGTTTTAAAATCCCCCCTGCTTGTATACTCCTCCTCCCCCCATTAATATTTTTCACGAATTGTCTATTGACCAACAGAACTGTGTTAGTTTTAGTGGCTAGACTAGACTAATTGTAGGTTAGACTAGTTATTAATATAATATAATATCACCATAGAAATATTAGGCGCAATAGAAATAGAACATAGAGGCACAACAGAAATATCTAAGGAACAGCCAGGGTTATCAAATTAAAACTTCAAAGGCATGTTGATTGGCAGGTTCAAAATAGATTGGAAGGTACCAAGCTTTTCCTCGTTATCTTTGTAGGTTCTACTTAACCGTGGTAGAAATCTTAAAAATACCTTATATTCAATATCGGAATTAATAATATTCAACAATCGGAATTAAGATCGGAATTAATTCTATATGACGAAACCTTTAAATGCGTATCACGTGTATTCTTCCAACTTTACACTATACATGGAAAAGTGGGACATACTTAGCCCCATTATCTATATTTTCTTCTAACTAATAAGACAGAAGAAACCTACAAAAGGTTAAAATTTTTAACCTTTGAAACCTACAAAAGGTTAAAAATTTTAAGCAAGCAGCTCTTCTAACCAATCCGAGTAAATATTGCTGAACTTTGAGGCAATTCATTTTTTTTTCAATTCGTTTATTAACAAAAACAACAAATCACACACTATAAACTAACTACACCCTAAGAGAGCACTGCCCGTAACGGGTGACAGTATTCATTCAATCATCAAGAAAAGAAATATAAGGTAAGAAAAGAAAAGAAGAAGAAGGGAAAAGAAAAGAAAACAAACGTAAATTAATAAAACAAAACATAGAGAACTATCGGTAAAAGGAATTAGAATCGAATTCAATATTTTCCATTAAGAAGCTTTTAATCTTACTTTTGAACTCTGGTAGGCTATTAGCATTTCTCGAAGTGTTTGGCAAATAATTCCATATTTTTGGTCAGGTAAATTTGATTGAAAAACCAGATGACGTGAGACGTAGCAGTAGCAATTAATGTATTCAAGCAAGGCTTTCCAAATGCTCAAATATCTGAACGATTTTTCCATTTTAGCCAGAGCAAGCTAATTTATCCACTATGGATTGCCTCCCCGTAGTAGCATAATATTTGTAGGCATGAGCACATACTGAGTTGGAGGTAATATGCTTGGGACTGTCAGTGCAGGATTTTGACTCTCGTTGACCATGTTGAAATGCTGAAAACCATGTTGTGACCAAGAAGGGCCTAGGATGGCACTGAGCCTCCATTTACACTGCAGGTCCCCGGGACTTCTTGCCATCTAATCCTAAGCCGGCTTAATCGCTTCGGTATAGACTTGAGAAGATATTTTGACTCCCATCCTGAAACGGAGATTCAGCACCTCCGGTACGGACTGTAAAGTCTAATGCCGTATCCTTTACCTTTTACCTTTACCATCCTGCACTGGCATAGTTAAAAAATGACAATCGTATCGGTATTTTAACTGATGAATTCAGATGGTTCGAACTGGACTTATTAGGAGTTTCAGAAACTCACATCCCAGAGGTGGGAAGCATGAAATTAGCACGAAATTTATTTCATTTGTAGCATTGATTTCATTTCATTAGCATGAAATTTATTTACTCAGGCAGGAAGAATCGGGTACATAGGCAGGGAGTAGGGCTCATGATGAATAAGGAAGCTGCTAAGCCTTGCTTAGGCTGGGAAGGTATAAATAATAGAATAATAATTGCTCATTTTATGACTGAAAAGTTCAGGATATCAGTTATAGCAGTATAAGCCCCTGTTGAACCAACTGACGGAGATACTAGTGACTCACATGAATTTTACTTACAGTTACAGAAGCAAATTACAGGGTACTGGATAGAAATATGGTGTTTTTACTAAGAGATCTGAACGCCCACGCTTGTAAAAATAAGGATAGATGTTATCCTAGCCTAGGTAAATTTGGTGTAGGAAAAGAAAATTGTAATGGCTACAGGCTTTTGCTATTTTTTAAGGTATAACAACCCAGTTATAGCCCATACGGTGTTTGGTCAAAAAATGGCCCATAATTTGATATGGTATTCACGTGATGGTATGACAGCAAACCTTATTGATTATGTTATTGTAAACCGAAGACTAGCAGGTTCAATACAAGATACTTGAGTATATAGGAGTGCTGCTATTGATGTTAAAAGTAAAGATCGCCATATAGTATTACCTAAGGTTAATTTAAAGATGGAATTTCGGAAGGACTACATCCCGGGAAGTTATGATGTTGGTAGACGCTGGGATGAGAATTTGATAGAAACTTTCCAGGAACAGTTAAATACTAAACATGAGAGCTTAAAATTTGACAGTATGGAAGATGATGGGAATAATTTTAGAAAAACGATTTGTGAAGTTGCTGATTCCGTCTTAGGAAACAAAGTTAAGACTGCAGCTAGGAATATTAGTGAAAAAGCTTTATGTTGGATAGAGAGGAGAAGGGGTTTGTACAAGAATTATTTGAGTGGTAGATCATATGAAGACAAAATGAATACAAAGAAAATGGAAAAAGCACTATAATATGGACTAAGGAGGTATGAAGTGGAGGCCATGGATAAAACTGCCGAGGATCTGGAAGATGCAGCTAGACGGCATAACAGTAAAATATTGCACTGGCATGTTTATAAATTGAGAGGGAGTAGTAAATCCTGACTTGTCCCAGTTAAAGATAGGAACGGGGCCACAATTATTGGTAAGGAAAGAATCAAAGAGAGGTGGGCAGAACATTTTGAGGATGTACTGAGTAAAAAGTGATCAGAGGGCTTCCACCCCCCGTCTTTTTTCCCCAAAGACCTCTGATCTAAATTTTGAAACGGCCATTTCATTTCAAACAGTTCAAAGATCAAATAACCATGCCATAGTTAATTCACTATGGGTTCACAACCCTCGGTCTCTGGTGCAAGGGCTCTAATTTATACAAGTTGCCTATTGTTAACTTAAGAGGTTTTTCTTGTCAAGAAAAGAGGACATATTTGATCCTGTAAATAAAAAAAAAGCATGGAGTATTAAGGTCAAACCTTGGGGAAATGTCAAGAAGAATACCAAAAACAATTAAAAAAATTTTTTTTCCTAAAATAGTTGTAAAAAGGAAATACCAGTAATATTTACAATGGCTGATGGTATGAGCCTTCACATTGTTCGGAAAGTATTTAGGATCATCTTCAACTAAATCAAGAGGTATAATGTGCATCCAGATTAAAAAACGTTGCATCTGCAATGTTTCGAGAACAGCTAAGGGTATAAACCTGAGGGTATGAAGTTAAAACTTTCAGGACATGTTGAAGAAATGTTAAAAAGGCTGGAGTGCAACCAGTCCCCCTCCCATATCCTTTTCAGCTGCAATCTCCACAAAGACATCTGATTAAAATCCGTTATCTAGATTGACAAAGGTCAAATATTTTAAAGACATATGTTTATTACTTGACGTTCAGAAAGGTTTGATTCATCTGAAAAAAAAAGAAATAAAATCAGTTTTGATGGTTTGTGACCTCGGATCCTCTTTTTCATTTGCAAAAAAAGCTTTTTTATGAATCATATTGACATGTGTTTATATCATGACTTTAAAAGACAAGTAGTTCCAACAAGGTTGAACATGTAAAAATTCTAACTTGTGTTTTACCCAATGATATTGCCTAATATTTTTATAATACTAAAAATTGAGTTCATTAGCTCAGATGCACAATGGTTCAATTGCACGATTGTTCAGTTACACAGTGGTTCAGTTGCACGGTGGTTCAGCTGCACCGGGATTCAGTTAAATAGGGCTGAGTTGCACATGAGTTTAGCTGCACGAGGGTTTAGTTGAATGAGGATCAGTTGCCCATTGGTTCACAGTTACACGAGGGTTTAGTTGCACGGGGTGTGGTTATACAGAGGTTCCGTTGCACGGTGGTTCCGTTACACGGTGGTTCAGTTGCACGGTGGTTCAGTTGTACGGTGGTTCAGTTACACGGTGGTTCAGTTGCACGGTGGTTCAGTTGTACGGTGGTTCAGTTACACGGTGGTTCAGTTGCACGGTGGTTCAGTTGCACGGTGGTTCAGTTGCACGGTGGTTCAGTTACACGGTGGTTCAGTCACAGGGGTTGAGTTGCTTGTGGTGCAGGTACACGGTGGCTCAGGTACACATGCACCGGCGATTTTATATTCCCTTCAGTGATTTTCGCTCAGTCAATTGAGTGACACCAAAAATCTCATTTTTTATTCGCAAAAGTGACGTAGACGTCCACTTCAAAAATAATTTCAATTTTCCTGTCATTTTCTGTAAAAAACATAATGCAAAATTGAGAAGATAGTCCCATTTAAATAGTCTCTGAGAATACCATTTGTGCACTTTGATACCCCCATAATTGATTTTCAGTCTGTCAATTGATCTTTTCTTTTCAAATTGACAAACATATCCACTTCAAAGAATATTTCAATTTCCGGCCATTTCATGTTGAAAACATAATATAAAACTGAGAAAATATATTCCAGCAATGGACAAACACTAGAAGACCTCATAAGACATGATTTGGACGAATGAAGTTTGTTCAGAAATTGAATTTAATGTTTGCTCATTTTAAGACATCATTATACGGAAATTTTGTTCCCTTTCAAAAACCAAGAAAAATAAAAGATTTCTTCTTGAAGCTGAAAACTAAATAATCTTGTTGAAATTAAATCTCCTTGAGGCCATATACATCGGTCAGAGCAATTCAAAAGGAGGTATGTCACACGTGAGGCTGTACCCTGGGAAGAGGTTAGGGGTTTGACCCCCCTCCCTACAAAAAAACAAACATAGATAATGTTTGTAAAACTCGTAAAACCGCAAAATTATGCTAGTATCTAGAATAATTTTATATAGTCAGCTTGTCTGTTTGACTGCTGATAAAAGCAAGTTTTCTTGTCACAGTAATTTTTTTCAAAGACTGTATAAAAAATAAATAATTATTTTTGTCTCCAACGTTCAATTATTCGTGTTTTTGAGAGCGGGAAAGGAACGTATAGCGTATTTTGACTGATAAAAATTGTCTTAGGAACCAAATAAAAAAAAGATGATTGAACTGTTTTCTTTACTTGAGAGATTGAACTTTCAAAAAACGTTGAATGGCGTCTATATAATTCTACAATCTATGCTAATAATCGATAGTCTATGCATGTATCTAAATGTCTATATATATATATATATATATATATATATATATATATATATATATATATATATATATATATATATATATATATAAATATATATATATATATATATATATATATATATATATATATATATATATATATATATATATAAATATATATATATATATATATATATATATATATATATATATATATATATATATATATATATATATATATATATATATATATATATATATATATATATATATATTCTAAATCTGTATTTTAAATTAAGTTCTAGAATTAATTCTAAATTCTAAATAAATTCTAAATTCTTATTTCGTATTTTCTTATCCTGTTCTTATTCTGTATTGTTTTGTATTGTATTGTTTGTGGGCCACAATTAGTGATAAGGAAAAAGTTAAAGAAAGATGGGTGGAACATTTTGAGAATGTGCTAAACCGAGATACAGTTGCAGGAAAAGATATAGATGAAAACGAAAAAGTTTGTGATACCTTGGATGTGAAGGAAGATTTGTTTAGTGAGGAAGAATTAGCGACAGTACTAAAAGGATTAAAAAATAATAAGGCCCCAGGTACTGATAGTATGATTAATGAGTTTCTTAAATATGGTGGCTCTGAGGTTAGGAATAAGCTACTGAAGATTATGAACATGATTTTTGAAAAAGGGGAAGTACCCAATGATTTTAGGAAAACCTTAATTAAACCACTGTATAAGAAAGGTGACAAGAGTGAGTGTCGTAATTATCGAGGCATTAGTCTGGTCTCTGTAAGTAGCAAATTACTGAGTAATATGATACTTTTTAGACTGAGACATGCTGTAGACAAAGTTTTAAGGGAAGAACAATGCGGTTTTAGAAAAGGTAGAGGATGTGTCGACCATGTTTTCACTCTTAGGTTAATAATTGAGAAGTCCCTTCGTTGTCAAACACCTTTGGTCCTTAGTTTTATCGATTATGAGCAAGCTTTCGATTCTGTTGATAGAACAGCGTTAACAAAGGTCTTACCGTTATATGGTATACCAGAAACATACATTAAAGTGATTTGCGCTATGTACGAGAATAATACTGCTGCGGTTAAGGTAGGAAATGAGGTTAGCAACTGGTTTTGTATTAAATCAGGAGTTAAGCAGGGTTGTGTTCTATCCCCCTTTATATGTCTTAAGGAGCACAGGAAAGGCAATTGGAGACCATGGAATCAAATAGGGAGAAAGAATGCTCCTAGACTTAGATTATGCTAATGATTTAAGCATATTAGATGAAAGTGTGAGCAAAATGAATGAATTTTTAGAGGTTTTACGAGTTCAGGGTGCTAAAATAGGCTGAAAATTAATGTTAAGAAGACTAAGTCACTAAGGCTAGGAATAAGCGAAGATGAACAGGTGACATTAGGTAACGAAAAGATTGATCAGGTTGGAAGCTTCAGTTACCTTGGTAGTATTATTAGTAAAGATGGTGGGAGCAGTGAAGATGTTAAAAGAAGAATAGCTAAAGCTCAGGGTATTTTTTTCACAGTTAAAAAAAAGTTTAGAAGAATAGAAAGATAAGTCTACAAACCAAGATTAGAATATTGAAAGCTACAGTGATGACAGTGGTCAAATATGGCTCTGAAGCATGGGCACTCCGAAAAGCAGATGAAAATTTACTAGATGTTTTCCAGAGAAATTGCCTACGGATTGTTCTGGGTATCCGGCTGACTGACCGTATTTCAAACAGTAGGTTGTACGAAAAGTGTGGTTCAATCCCGCTTTCTGGGGCTATAATGAAAAAAAGGTTGAGATTGCTAGGCCACGTTCTTAAGTTACGGATGAAGGATGACAGATTACCAAAGATTGTCCTTTTTGGCCAACCGTCTGGGGCTACACGGAAAGCAGGTCGTCCTTGTCTGGGTTGGGAGGATGTCATAAATAAAACTTAAAGGAAATGGGAACTTCCTGGGAGGGTGTAAAGAGGGAAAGAAGAGAAGAATAATAGACTACGTAAACAGGAGGATTTCTGGATCCATACTCTTGGTACAGCTTATCCTTTTGGGCTAAATGATCATGTAGCAAAATATGGTGACATGTCTCATGTTGTTGTTAAATGTATTGATGGTTTTATGGACCATCCTTCTTTTACTTGTCCTACTAAACGTAAAAAACGATCGAGAGGACATAGGAAAAATAATAGAAAAAATGAATTAGATGTACATATGCTTTCTATAGATCTATGCCAGCTACTTGAATCTAGGGGTATGATTTCTGTAATAAAATGTCTAAATAATTTATCCAAGAGGAATTTAATCAAACTTTTCTGGATTGTTAAAAATAATACAGCTCTTGATTATAATTTTAAAGTAATATGTGATACAATTTGCATTCTAACTAAAACGAAATTTATTTCAAAAAAGAAAAAGTTCGATAAGATTAGTAATAAGGCTAACAGATTATATTTACCTATTAATTTTACTTGTAAGCAGATTGAAGATATTAATTTACCAGAAATTTTAAATCAGCGGCATGTGAAACAGGCCCTTCCTAGTAATTTGAATTATAATGATAGTCCAGTTTTAACTTATAAATTTTCAAAAACTATTGGGCAAATTATTTTTAATTATAATTTAATACTAAAAAGATTAGATAGTGATATAAATTGGAAACCGGTTTGTAATTGTAAGCAACTTGGCCCATTTGTAAATCCTACTTACAAACATGTTATAACAGGGGACTTGTCAATAATAAAGCAAGATGATCTTCAAATTATAATGAATAAAGGGGCTAATTTCCGTCTTTCTCATCATCTGAAACCATCGAGTGTTCTTGATGGCTTGGAAAATGATTTGATTTATTTATTGATAAGTGGTGTAAGAAAGAGAATAAAAATAAAGAGAGTTTTCAAAGTTGGAAGAATTTAATTATTAGTAGAGTAAGAAATAAAATATATTCTAACTTAAAAAATAGTAACACTAAATCATTATTTTTTAATGCGAAGATTAAACAAGCAATTGCTAATCTAAAGAATGAATTTGTAATTGTGCCAGTGGATAAAGCTAATAATAATTTTGCCATAATTTGTCAGAAGCTCTATTGTGATATCTTAAAAAGGGAGTTATGCACAACTAATGTTTACGAAAAGGTAAATATAGAGGATGAGAATTTAATTGAAAAGACTGAAGAAATACTTTTTAAAAATTTTAATATTAAAATAAATGACAATGATAAAAAGTTCCCTTTCCTATATTGGACTGTAAAATTTCATAAGAATCCCCCTAAACCACGGTTTATTGCTGGAGCAGCTAAATGTCCAACCCGCATTGCTGCTACTGACCTCTCTTTAATTTTAAAGGAAATTGTAAATAAACTTAAAACCTATTGTTCTGGTATTAAAAAATTTTCGAATTTTAATCCATATTGGAGTGTTAATAATTCACTGCAGGTGATAGATTCTTTAACAATGGTTTCAGCTAAAAGAATTGAGTCTTTCGATTTTGCGACAATGTATACTAATTTATCACTTAATGTAGTGTTTGATAATTTAAAAACTGTTATCAAGAAATCTTTCCTCTTATCTAGTAAGAGGTTCTTAAAAATAGACACTTATAATAAAAACGCTATATGGACAAATTGCTTTGATACTACAGTTAACTTGAGATGTTACAGCTTGGATATGATTTTTGAGTTATTAGGATTTGTTTTATACAATACTTATATAAGATTTGGTGGTGATTTGCACAAGCAAATTGCGGGAATTCCCATGGGGGGGGGAATGCCAGCCCATTTATAGCTGACTTGTTTTTAAGTCAACTAGAATATAAATATATGATGGATAAGAATAATCTAATTAATTTAAAACATGTTTTGTCAAATAATAAAAGATATTTAGATGATATTTTGGTCTTAAATTGTAAATATTTCATTGATATTTCTAAAAATATATATCCATCAGAGCTTATTCTTGAACCTAGTCATGGTGCTGGTCATGAAGATCATTTCTTAGATTTAAATATTAATATTTATGATAATAATAAATTAAGTTTTAAAATGTATAATAAAACGGATGATTTTGATTTTGAAGTGATTAGTTTCCCATTCGCTGAACGTAATATACACTCAAATATCACATATTCAGCGTTTTTCTCACAGTTACTTCGTTATGCAAGGATTTGTAGTAATTATATTGATTTTAAAAATAGATGTAAAATCTTAAGCCAAAAATTGATATCAAGAGGTTTTTCTGCAAATAAATTAACTTGGCAATTTAAAAAATTTAGTTTTCGTTATAACGAATTTTTAAATAAATATCAAAAGAATTATCTAGAAATACTTAAAGAAATTTTCAACTAATTTCGGAGGTTCGAGAAATGTTGTTGCAGCGCCATTTATTTTGAATTGTGTTTCTAATTGAGCTGATTTTTTTTAAAATTAGCCACATGGTAAAGATGAATTCTATAATTGTTTAGTTCATTCAGGTTTTTTGCAATGTGTTAGTATTTGTGATTTGGTAAAATTTATTATATTTAGTTTACCTATTGTTGCTAAAAAGAGGGATATATTAACAGGATAAGCTTGTTTTGGTGTTACTTGGTTGTTTTACATTTGCTGTTTTTTTTTTCTTTCATAGGCATGTATTTTGGGGGTGATACCTGACACGGGGATGCCATGGATATTCTGTGGTAGCCACAACACTTGGCTGGGTAGAGAATTTAAAGTGGCGAAACCCTATATAGGCCAGTGTATTCTCCTGATGCGCCCTTGTGTTGGGTTGTTGCCTCTGAATTATTTGTCTTTATTATTTTTTCTATTGTATGGTAAATGACGACTTATACTTATTGACGACATGACTGCCTGTCCATGGATTATTCTTTATGGTTGATTGTGTATGGCTATGCTGTTTGACCTATGTGATTGTATGGATGAGTAGGGTTAAGGCCTCATTCAAGTGCTGGTCTATATTAATCACTAATTTAGGAAAACAGTCTTCCTTTTCTCCTTCTGTCTCTCCTTTTTTTTTCTTTTTTTTGTGTTTGTGCTGTTGCATTGGTGATTTCTCTTTTCATGATATATATATATATATATATGTATATATATATATATATATATATATATATATATATATATATATATATATATATATATATATATATATATATATATATATATATATATATATATATATATATATATATATATATATATATATATATATATAAACTATACAACATATAAGTATATATATATATATATATATATATATATATATATATATATATATATATATAATATATATATATATATATATATATATATATATATATATATATATATATATATATATATATATATATATATATATATCAACTATACAACATATAAGTGTACCACAAATTTCTATCAACCCATATTTTCGCAGCTGATATAATAAGGAGGGAGAGTGAACATGATTCTGACCTTGGTACGATTTGACAATATGCGTCGACATTTGATTTGACTTGACAGAAGAGGGAGCAAACTGATTTTGCAATTTCGCAAGCAAATTTCGCTAAGGGAATGGCTGGAGAAAAAGTGATTAAGTATCAAGATCTGTCTTCAAAATGGCTTTTTCGGGTAATGTTGGCCATTTAAAAAGTTTTTTGTTCGTTGGAAAACAGACTTTTCTGAAAAAAAGCCACTTCAAATATGTCTGATTTGCCTTTTTGAGTCTTAAAGGTGCCAATGGAGGCTGAGGCTGTCTGACAAATTAAAAAAAAGACGGGCCACTTTGCCTAAAAAACCATAAAATCTAGTGTTCTTCTTGAACACTGCAGCAGAAATAGCAAAATCAAATAATCATTATGGAATGGCAATACTGTACCATCATCAAAAGATACAGGTGACACTAGATTTAAACTAATCCGGACCTAAAGTGATCCTATAAGCCGATCCACATCTAAACGCATGCGCAGTCTATGCAGCCTTGGTTTGGGAAATGTCAAATTCATGTTGAATGTCGACTGTTGAAAAACCACACCCCTTGCCATCATTCAAACAAGTACCAGAAGACTAAGCTCCGCCCTTTGAAGCAAATTTAAGACAAATAAATAGTGTCCAGTGTATCCTCCCCCCCCGAAAAAGTAACCCCCCCCCCCGTATCCTCACTCACAAAAGAAAAAAACTCATTTTGCAATTTTTTTAGATTTATTTTTTGAAGAACAAACATACAAAGGAGAAAATTCATCAAATGACTGAGCTTTGCTCTGTGAAGCGAATTTTAGATATAAAAACGGCGTTGGAATAGCCCCCTCCCCCCGGAAATTCATACCCCATACCCTAATTCACTAAAAAATAACCTCTTTATGCGATTTTTCTAGATTTTGTGTTTTAGAACAATCATTCAAAGGAGAAAAAGTACCAGAGGACTGAGCTTCGCTCTGTGAAGCGAATTTTAGACATAAAACAGGGCCCTGTTTTGTGGGCCCTATTTTCATGCTATCAAACTTTATTTTGACAGTTTTTCGGTCTTTTAGTTTCTTAGTTTTACTTCACAAGGGATTTGAGAGGACTCGATACCTTAAAAATTCTTTTGCGAGCCTCAACACTGGCTGAACGTCTCAAAGATAAAGGGGCCTATAGTGAACTCTCCAAGGGGATTAGTGATCTTTGAAAGCTATTGAAACTTTGTGGTTGACTATCAAATTTGATTGAAAAGAAGGTTAAGGTTAAATATTATTTTTAATGTGTCGATAAGGTTTTCAATCAAAGCGGATATTACAACAGGGAACTCCCAAAAATACCAAATTCGATTAAATGAAATTACTTTTAAGCTGATTTCTGGCGTTTTCTTAACATATGTGCTAGAATATTTTTAAGGACTGCGCTTCCCTGAACTTAAAACTGAATAAAACTGAACATCTCTATATCTGGCAAAAAACCGAAAAGTTTTCTATGATTTCTCGGAAATTAGATGTCGGTTTCAGTTTCCTGTTGTTTTTTTCCAATCCCTTACCCATGTTCTAAAAGCTAAGGCAAAACCGTCCAATCAGCTCTAATTAATTTGGCCTACAAACTGAAGAAGTTTGTAATGGATGAGATAGGATGACGATGAACCTTTAAAATACTGAATCCTCTTAGGAAAAATATATTAAGGGCAATTGGGGGGGGGGACAAATTTACCCAAAGTCGTGACCTATCTTTTGTTTTGGTATGCCAATTTTCATAAAAAAATTACCGTTTTCGAGTTAATATATACATACACAATTATTGTTCGTTTAAGATTATAAAGAAGATATTATAGTGAGGAATAAAGAAAACATATAGAAGAAAAAGAAAAAATAAATATTTCAACTACATATCTAACAGCCACCTCAGTGAAAAAAAAATTTTGAATAAAAACAAAATTCTGCCGGCGAAAAAAACAAACTGCGGAACTAAATAAAGCCAAGAGTGTCGAATTTTTCTTGGTTGTGGAATCTTGTTTGTGTAATTAACGTATCCGACCCCCTTTTGAGGCAAAATACGTTTTATTGATTGGTTCAAACTACTATGTGTTATATTTTTTGTCCACAATTAGAACTGTCTATTTTTCTAAAAACCTTCTTATATTTTCTTTTGTCAAGTTCAGTTAATGATCCTTTCTCCTTTTCATGTCTGATATAACTAGATCACGTCTTTATTATTGTTCTTTTTTCCTCCAGGAGATGAAATCAAAGTTTGTTTGAGCTATGGAGTGAACTGGAAACTTTATTTGATTGTGTTAAATGGCCTTTAATAGTCTTTCAAAAGGAGTTTCATCCAGAAATCACTACATAATCTGCATTATGTCGATATCTGCTTGGTAGCAAATCACTAATTTTTTGTTAGTATTAAAAAGTCTTTAATAGTTTTAAAAGTCTTTCATAAGGATGTTCATGTAAAACAACTAGATGATGTCCATTATGTAGATGTTCATGAAGAAACTACTGCATTATGTAGATGTCTGTATTATAGCAAACCCTATATTTATTGTTAATATCAAATAGTCTTTAATAGTCTTAATAGTCTTTCACGAAGATGTCCAAGCAAAAACTACAACTTTATCTAAATTATGTAGATGCTCATTTAAAGACTTCTACATAATCTCCATTATGTAGATATCTTCATTGTAGGAAATCACTAACTTTATTGCTAGTGTTAAATAGTCTTTAATAGTCTTAACAGTCTTTCCTAAGGATGTTCATGTAAAACAACTACATAATGTTTATTATGTAGATGTTCATGTAGAGACTACTGTATTGTGTAGATGTCTGCATTTTAGAAAACCCTATATTTATTGTTAGTATCAAATAGTCTTTAATAGTCTTAATAATCTTTCACGAAGATGCTCATGCCAAAACTACAACTTCATCTACATTATGTAGATGCTCATTTAAAGACTGCTACATAATATCTTTCATGTTGATATCGGCATTGTAGCAAATCAATAACTTTATTGCTAGTGTTAAATAGTCTTTAATAGTCGTACTATGTAGATGTCTGTATCATAGCAAACCCTATATTTACTGTTAGTATCAAATAGTCTGTAATAGTCTTAATAATCTTTCACGAAGATGCTCATGCCAAAACTACAACTTGATCTACATTATGTAGATGCTCATTTAAAGACTACTACATATTCTCTATTATGTAGATATCTGCATTATAGCAAATCACTAACTTTATTGCTAGTGTTAAATAGTCTTTAATAGTCTTTCATAAGGATGTTCATGTAAAACAACTACATGATGTTTATTATGTAGATGTCGATGTAGTAACACGTCATTTCATGTAGATGTATTATGTAGATGTTCATGTAGAGAATACTGTATTATGTAGATGTCTGCATTTTAGAAAACCCTATACTTATTGTTAGTATCAAAAAGTCTTTAATAGTTTTAATAATCTTTCACGAAGATGCTCATGTCAACATACTAGTTTTGATACTTTGATGAAAGTTTGATGTTGAAAAAAAAAAACTGAATTTAAAATAAGGCATTTTCTAAAAACTTGAAACTTTTTGCAATCGAAAACAAACAAAAATTAATTTAAAAAACTTTCCGAAAAAGAAGTTTTTTAAAAAAAAGTATAAGCCATATTAAGCTCAAGATCACCAGATGCAAGTACTTGTTAAAATTCAAACTAGAAACGACAAGAAATTACGTTTAAAGAATAAATGAAACCGAAAACGAACAGAAATTAAATGAACAATCATAGCAAAAAATATACAACAAGTACTACTATAAATCCATAAGTTACAAAAAATTACTATTAAAGAATAAATGAAACCCAAAACGAAAAGAAACTAAATTAACAACCATAGCCAACAAACATGCAGTAGGGACTAACATAAATGAATAAATAAATCTTAAAACGAATGAAACTTAGATTGAATAGGCGAATCAAGCTTGAAACAAACGAAAATCCCTACAAATAATAGTTTGGGTTTTGCCCTATCTCACGGTAAAAGTCTAAAACCCACTTGTCATTGGCATTTTACTGAAAACTAAGTGTCTTGAACAGTCTTGGAAAGTACAAATAAAATAAAACTGAATATTTGATATATAATGATATCAATTGCTGAAAGATAATCAGTTCAAGATTTTATCTCGCTGTAGTTTTTATTTTTATTTTTAATACTGTAATAACTGGAAAGTAAAATATTTGTCTTATAATTCATTTTCAGTGAAGCTCTAATGACGGAGTAGGCTTTAGACTTTTACAGTTAATTAAGGGGGCTGTATCCAAACTCTTGTTTGCAGCGAAACTATATTTGTCTTGAGCAGTCTTGGAAAGAACTAATAAAATTAAACTTAATATTTGATATATAATGATATTAATTGCTGAAAGCTCATCAGTTCAAAATTTAGTTCTACTCTAATTTTTATGTTCATTTTAAGTGTTGTAATAAGAACAAAAGAAAATGTTTTTAATATAATTCGTTTTCAGTAAAGCGCCAATGGCGCAGTAGGTTTTAGCCTTTTACAGTGAGAGAAGGAGGCAAAACCCAAACTCTTGTTTGTATTGATTTTTGTTCGTTTTAAGCTTGATTTGCATATTCAATTTGAGCTTCACTCGTTTAAGGTTTATTTATTCATTTATATTAGTACCTATTGTATGTTTGTTTGCTATGATTGTTTATTTAATTTTTGTCCGTTTTGGGTTTCATTTGTCCTTGAATAGTATTTTTTTAATTTATTCATTTATATTAGTACTTGTTGTATGTTTTTTTTCTATGATTGTTTTTTTTTAATTGCAGTTCGTTTTGGGATTCATTTGTTCTTTAGTAATAACTCCTTGTTGTTTCTAGTTTGAATTTTAACAGGTATCTGTATCTGGTAATCTTAAGTTTAGTATGGCCTTGACTTTTTTTTGAAAAACATCTTTGTCGGAAAGTTTTTTAAACTAATTTTTAATGAAAAAGACTTCCATGTGGACTTTTTTGACTTTACTTGCTTTATTAACTACTAATTACAAAAACTATACATACACACAACCGCCCCGGGTAAGGCTCAAACTGCCTAATGTTGGAAAATTCCCAAACCTCTAGCAACTTTAGCTGCAAAGTTGCTAGCTGGAAAGGCTAACAAGAATAATAAAAAAAAAAAGAAAATATCTCCCCACTCCCAATAAATGTTTTTTTTAATTTTACTTTAAATGACCCAATGTGTTCCGCCTCCCTAATCCCAGCTGGGATATCATTCCAAATAGCCGGAGCTAAATACCTAATTCCGAAAGCTGCACGTGTGGTGTCTCGGTACTCAACAATCAAATTATCTGCCTCTCTAGTGTCATACCCATGGAGTGAACGATTTACTCGAAAAAAAATTGGTAAAAACTGGAGGACATACATCATTGCAACATTGATACGCAGAAAAAGCAGCTTGATAATCTCGAATCTGACCAAAAATTTCTTAAAACATGACAAGGTAACATTTACATTTGGTAGTTGCGTTTGTAAAATGAAATTTAATGACAATTATAACCAAATTGAGAAAAAAAACGGGGATGAAATATCAGCCAAAACAAGATAAGACACGAGGTACCAAAGAGCTCTAAAATGTGTCGGTTTATTTTTAATGCGTAGCTATCACTTGGAATCAACAGATTAAAATAAAAACTTGCAGTAGGACCAGGCGTTTCCCCCTTCATCCGGCATCTGACATTCAGTTGATTCGAGGAGCTTTGTTAAACCATATGATCCCCAGACTCACGATGGCTTGGTTTGCAGTCTTACCAATAGCCCGCACCCCCAAGCCAAAGGATTGGCACCTTTGGGATTTGAACCCTTGCCCTGAAGTACATAGGATTGAAAGTCCAACCTGAAAGTTGAAATACTAACAGATTGTTAATGTTGAAACCAATAAGGAACGGGAAGCATTGCTAAATTTAACTCATTAATTTTCACTATTTATTTTCACGACACAACTTGGTAACACTACAAAAAAGTGCTGCCACCCAAGAGCCAAAGTGTTGGCTCCATCGGGATTTGAACCCTCTTGACGAAGTACATAGGATTAAAAGTTCAACCTGAAGGTCGAAACATTTACAGACTGGTAATGTTTAAATTACTACGGAACAGGAAGCGTTGTAAAATTCAATCATCATTAATTTCCACTGTTTATTTTCAAGACACAATGTGGTAACATTGACAAAAATGTACTGCCACCCAAAAAACTTCACAATTTTAAAAGAGTCAAAGTCAAAACCTTACAAAACCGCGGTTTTCAGAAGCAAATAGACTTGATATGGGTCCAACATGACTTATTTTAGTGACCTCGATAATTTAAGTCATTCACAAAAGCTGTATTAAATCTGCATTTGCGAATAGATCGAGAAGAAAAAATCTCAAGATAAATTATTAAAAATTGAACTGCAATTATTTTTTCTTTCTTAAAACTTTTACACGATTTCAGAGGACTTCATACAATCGAAATTTTCCAAAATATAAAGGGAGCTTTTGTCCTTATCAATGCCCTGCTCACTACGATTAAGATTTAAATTTTATGACAATGCTTTGACTCTCACCAATTTTTAACAGGGAGGTTAGAAGAGCCGAAGTTCTATTTTTGTATCTAAGTTTTTCTGGGATGAGTGACCGGTCCAACTAACCTCAGAAGTAAATTATCCATCGTTTCACTTTAATTTCAGGGAGATTGCCCACCCCCCTCCTGTACAGGATTGTATGTAATAAAATACTGCTTAGCCTTTTTTCCGCCTTTCTATTAAAATTTTGGATTTCAATTTTTATGTGAGCTGAGCTTTCGGAATCTAGCAGAAAATTATTTCAAACAATTGTTAGTGAATTTTAGGAATTCCAAAAATTGTTGAAGAAAAATTTTTGATGGACAAGGAGACATTAAAATTAATAAGATCCTGGTAAAACAGCAACCCTCTCAAAGCCTGAAGCAATTGAACAAATTTCCCTCAGAAAGTTCCTGTTCTAATTTTTCAAAAGATTTCCAAAAAGTGATTCCGAATTTTATGATTCCAAAAAATCCCGATCTCCTTTTTTTTCATTAAAAAAATCTTTTGATTTTTTTTAATGGAAAAAAATCATATGCCCTTTTTTTGAAAAAAGGGCATATATTTTCCGAAGTTGTGTAAACCAGAAGTATCTCTCAGCTAAAGGTTGAATCCTCAATTCTGACAAACAAAGGACAACGAAACCTAACGTTTGAACTGGTTCGGTAAAAATTTCCAGTTTTTAATGAAAATTACCTCCATATACAGTTATGCAATTTCAGATAAAAGTGTGCACCAAATTAAAGACAAAATCAGACATAGGTAAAGAATCTGCAAAAAATTAGCTGAAAATATAAGACACGGTACAGCTAAACAAGGTGTAACTTCGATATGAAGGTGTTGTTGTCTCTGGGAATCATCAGCCCTTTAGTTTTTAGGGATGAACAACATTGTGAAATTTAACTAATTTCTGCTTATTTATTTTCGCGTTTTTAAGTGGCAACACTAACGAGCATGAACGCCTCTTAAAACTTCACATCGTATTTTAAACAGTAGGTTGTACGAAAAATGTGGTTCAATCCCACTTTCTAGGGCTATAATGAAAGAAAGGTTGAGATGACTAGGTCACGTTCTGCGGATGACAGATTGCCGAAGATTGTCCTTTTTGGCCAACCAACTGGGGCTACACGGAAAGCAGGTCGTCCTCGTCTGGGGTGGGAGGATGTCATAAATAAAGACTTAAAGGAAATGGGAACTTCGTGGGAAGGTGTAAAAAGAGAGGCCTTGAATAGATTAGGTTGGAGGAGGAGCGTGCGTAGCTGTGTTGGCCTCAGGCGGCTTGGTGCCACAGTGAGTTATTAGTAGTAGTACAAGAGAAATCTTAGAAAATCACGGATTTCAGGTGAACAGACTTTCTGCGGCTCCAGGATGGCAACAATATTCTCATTATGGCGTTTTTTAGTACATTTTCATCACGATTTACCCCTCCCCTCAATTAGTTGATGACGTGTCAAATTTTTATATCCTGGCGGGCAATTAAAACCCAGAAAAAAGAAAATTTATTAAGTATATGGATGTTGTTATTGAGGGAAATTTGATTAAATAAAGCCCACAAAGTAGTTTGGAAAAGGGTCGGCAGTTGCCCCCCCCCACGAGATTTCCTGAGAAGATTTGTTAAGAAGAGCTTAAATCAAGTTTTCACAGATAAAAAAGCTGTCAAACAATTAACTAATTTTTCTTTTTAATTTTAACGATTCAACGAGGCAACACCGACAAAGTTGATACTATACTTAAAAACTTCATAGTTTTGAAACAACCAAAAGAAAGAATATTTGAAAATCATTGTTTGAAGTGTGAATTGACATTGAATTGAAGTGTGAAAGACAAGTCTAAGGGCAAAGTGATTTTATTTTGATGTTCTCGGTACTTAAAAGGTCAAGAAAGAAATACTTTCAGAATATGTTCTGATTACAATACGCATTACTTCAATAAATTAATGACGTTCCAACTTTTTATTTTACAGCGAATAACTAAAAATCCAGATAAAAGAAAACTTATTAAGGATATGGAGGCTGTTATTGAGGTAACTTTCCTTAAATAAAGCACCCAAAGTGGTTTGTCAAAGTGTCAGCAATTGCCCTCCCCCACAAGATTTCAAAACATTTATTTGGAATTTTTTGATAAAGATTTTTAGATCTCCCTATATTTTGAGAAGATTTTTTAAGACGTGTTTTACTCAAATTTTCACGAATAAAAAACTTTCAAATAATTAACCAATTTTGTTTTTTAATTTTCACGATTCAACGTGGCAACACTGACCAAATTGATACTACACTTAAAACTTCATAATTTTGAAACAACCAAAAGAAAAAAAATATTTGAAAATCATTGTTTGAGGTGTGAATTGACCTAGGACAAGCCTAAAGGCTAAAATGATTTTATTTTGATGTTCTCGGTACTTGAAAGGTCAAGACAGAAATAGACTTTAAGCAATATCCTTTGATTACAATTCACACCATCCTCAATTAGTTGATGACGATCATAATTTTTATTTCATAGCGAGTAATTAAAAACTCAGATAAAAGAAAACTTATTAAGGATACAGAGTGTCAAAGTGTCGGCAATTGCCCCCCTCAAGATTTCAAAACATTTGTTTGGAATTTTTTAATATAGAATTAGATCTCCCTATATTTTGAGAAATTTTTTTAAGAAGTGTTTCATTTAAATTTTCACGGATTCAAAAAACTGTCAGATAATCAACTAATTTTGCTTTTTAATTTTAACAATTCAACGTGGCAACACTGGCAAAACTCATACTACCCTTAAAACTTCATAATTTGGAAACAACCCAAAAAATTTTTTTTTTTAGAAAACCATGGTTTGAGGAATGAACTGACCTAAGATGGGTCTAGAGGGCAAAATGGTATTATATTGATATTCTCGGTACTTAAAAATTGAAATAGAAATGGACTTAAAGCAGTACCTTTTGATCGCGATTCACACCACCCTCAATTAGTTGATGACGTGTCAAATTTTTTTTCACCGTGGGTAATTGAAACTTAGATAAATGAAGATTTATTAAGGTTAGCGACGACTTTTAGTGAGATAAATTCCGTTTAATCGAGCAAATAAAGTGGTTTGCAGATTAAAAAGTTGGCTCAGGATGGGTTTACTCACATATTGATCCCATAGAAATGAATTGAGAAAATCGACTTAGATCAGTAAACACGAGATTAAGTGGGATTTATCCAAATTACGAAGGTTTTATGCATAATTGGTATCCTTGTTACTGTTCCCAATAGCGGTACAGTTGAACCTCGGCAACTTCGATCAGTAACAGTAAAAATGGTTCAGTCACCCAAGCGTCTGTGCATCTATAAAAATGTGGCATGTCAAGTTTGATTTCTTCTAAATTATGACACTTTTGTCCTTGAAGTCTTCAATACTTTTTTTTAATTCTATGTGTAGTCAAGAATCAAACTACTGTAGGCAGGGGCGTAATATGCTATGGGGGAGTTTGGTAACTGCCCCTTCTAGACCTCGGTTTGCCCCCCCCCCAGACCACAGTTTGTCCCCCTCAGAAATTTAGTTTCTTCAAAAATTGTCAAAACTAAGATAAGACTGGATAATTAAATCATTCACAGAAACATGTCAGTTTTCTCTTTAATATCTTCGCTACATCGCTCCTTTTTTAGTTTTCGCCATTTTCAGTTGTATTGGGAAAATTGCCTCTCCACCCCCCTCCTTAGGATTTTGACAAAATTACGCTACTAACTGTAGGGTTGTGAAAAAAAAAAAACACACTGGATTTGAAATAAATCCAGTAACCTTGAAAAAGATGGCATTCGTTTCAATCGTTATTCATTTGACTGCCCAGCTCAATAATTCATTTAAAGCTGTTGTTCAAAGCGTGCTCAGCGCGTAACAAGTCTCGTTACGTTACGTAATCTCACTTAGCGATTTTTGTCCCTAGTGCTGGTAACGCAAAGTTGATTAAAATTTCAACGTAGCAGCAACAAAATCAAATTTCTGAATGAAAAGTTAATAAATTTTGAAAGTAAACTGATCAACTGTTTTCTGGAAACCCTTTCAGGCTTATGTAAGCTTAATAATCTCTATCTCTTCTTCTTCTTTTGCACCCATTGTTTTTAATTTTTGAAAAATTTGCTTATGATGGCTGTGGTGATCTTTGCTGATGATTATGATGGTTTACGAATTTTCAGGTCAGCCTAGTAAAGACTTATTGACTGTAAAAGATCATACGTATAACTTAACCACTTAGCACAGAAAATTATGCACATAGTGTGTTTACGAATTTTCAGGTCAGCCTAGTAAAAAAACTTATTAACTGTGAAAGATCATGCGCTTAACTTAACACCTTGGCACAGAAAATTATGCACATAGTGTGAAAGCCACTTAATGTCTACTAGGGCTTTCACTGTTGACCGTCGAGCCTTCTCCACTACCACAACTTAAGGCTTTACATTTTATTATGAAATCTTACTGAAGAAATTTTATCCGTAACGTAGGAAGCACCAAGTACACTTGAACTCTATATCATGGCCATACCCAGGGGAGAGGTCAGAGGGTTTGAATCCCACCTCCCTCAATTTTTTTTTTGTCAGACTCATATAAACGTAACAAAAATGCATATATGCAAGTTTCTGACGAGCTTTTTAAGTTTTTTATACCCCTAACCCAAAACAAAATCCTGGACATGGCCTTGCTCTATATATTAGGTAATGTTACGTAAATTTAACTATAAATGTAAGCTAATCCTACCGATTTCCAAAGCTAATGCTTTGAAAGTCAGGTGATTAAATTAAAATTTCTTACTTTCAGTTACAGCTCTAGAAGCCTAGTAAATAACTGTAAAGCCCAAATTGCTTTCGCTATTAAACAGGTTCTGAACTTTTTGACGTGGCAAGCCCATGCAGGGCCGTATCCAGGATTTTTTTCGAGAGGAGGGGAGGGGGGGGGGGGTTAAAAAGACAGAATTCGTTTCAATCGTTATCCATTTGACTGCCTAGCTCAATAATTCATTTAAAGCTGTTGTTCAAAGCGTGCCGAGCGCGTAGCAAGTCTTGTGCGTAGCAGTCCCTAATGCTGGTAGCGCAAAGTTGACTATTTCTGCTGAAGAGTTTTGGGCTACGCAAGTTTATGTTATGTTGATTAAAACTTTCAATGTAGCAGCAACAAAATCAAATTTCTGAATAAGCAATTAATAAATTTTGAAAATAAATTGATCAACTGTTTTCTGGAAACCCTTTAAGGCTTGGTGTGAGCTTAATAATCTCTATTTCTTCTTCTTCTTCTGCATCCCTAAATTAATTTTTTAAAATTTGCTTATGATGGCTGTGGTGATCTTTGCTGATGATTATGATGGTTTACGAATTTTCAGGTCAGCCTAGTAAAGACTTATTGACTGTAAAAGATCATACGTATAACTTAACCACTTAGCACAGAAAATTATGCACATAGTGTGAAAGCCACTTAACGTCTACTAGGGCTTTCACTCTTCGCCGTTGAGCCTTCTCCACTACCACAACTCAAGGCTTTACATTTTATTATGGAATCTTACAAAGGAAATTTTGTCCGTAACGTAGGCAGCACCAAGTAAACTTGAACTTTATATCATGGCCATATCTAGGGGGGAGGGGTCAGAGGGTTTGAATCCCACCTCCCTCAATTTTTTGTCAGACTCGTATAAAAGTAACAAAAATGCATATATGCAAGTTTCTGACGATCTTTTAAAGTTTTTTATGCCCCTAACCCAGAACGAAATCCTGGACACGGCCTTGCTCTGTATATTAGATAATCTTACGTAAATTTAATTATAAATGTAAGCTAATCCTACCGATTTCCAAAGCTAATGCTTTGAAAGTCAGATGATTAAATTAAAATTTTTTATTTTCAGTTACAGCTCTAGAAGCATAGTAAATAACTGTAAATCCCAAATTGCTTTTGCTATTAAAGAGGTTCTGAACTTCGTTACGTGGCAAGCTCATGGTAGGGTCGTATCCAGGATTTTTGTCGGGAGGGGGGGGGGGGTTACAAACGAACTTTAAAAGCGCATCAGAAATTTGTTTATGCTCATTTATCTTACTTTTTTACGGGTTGGACAAACATTTCGGGGGGTGGGAGGTTTGGAGTCGAACCCCCTTACCCCCTGGGTACGGCCTTGAGCTCACGGGATATATATAGAGTTTCTAAAATGCTCAAGTATTCT